>NW_012148352.1:257776-258152 GCF_000956105.1 Propithecus coquereli
TGCAAAATTAAAACTTGAAGGCCTTTGTTCAAAAATTATTAAGAATTTCAAGACAGTGACAATAAAGCATTAAATCAAGCACGGTACATTTCTGACTGTGGTTCCCTGTGTGACTGCACAGTTTGTGTGCCCATGAAGCTGGTCCTAATTATGACAACAGTTATGCAGTAGATTAGCATTCATAAAAAGAAATGTGAAAATGATTACCTGGCAGGCACAGTGTTAGGCTTTCATGCCTTGTATCCATTTTAACTTCCAGAAAACTGAAACTGGAAGACTACTGTTGTCCCATTCTAGGGATAAACATATGTAGCCTAGGATTTTGCAAATTCACCGCACGTCTTTTGTAATATAAAATGTTTTTATCCTTCATTTT
>NW_012148352.1:258202-258507 GCF_000956105.1 Propithecus coquereli
CCACACTGGTTAGCCCCTTCAAATAGATAATATAGACATGCATTGGAGGTTCACTTTGTAAATATTTTGACATTCTTTTCACTTGTCTGAGGAAGGCAGGCCCCCCAAAATTCTGCAATATATGTGGCAGTGTTTTTATCTATGTATTATTTTCTGCTTTTAAGGAAGTAGTACCTTTTATGAAAGCAATAATAAACAGCTGTTACCTCGTTTCTGCAACAGATTATTTTTAGGAATTTCCAGAACAACTATTGTCAAGGTTATTTGTTTAATATCATCACATCTTGTCTATAATTGGTATACAG
>NW_012148352.1:258557-260900 GCF_000956105.1 Propithecus coquereli
TTTCTGTTTTTTTGTTGTTGTTACTGTTGTTGTTAAAGTAATAACACCTAATTGCTATCATTAGTTAAAATTATTTTCTGCCCATTTGTTTTTGTTGTACTTTTAAATAGGAATTATGGGTTTTGCAATTTATAAAATGTAGTTTTGGCATTTCTACAGAAGACCATATGGTTTTTCCACCCTTGATTCACCAGCATGGAGAATTATAGTGCTATATTTTCTAGAATAAAATGAAACACTTGAAATAAATTCTATTGGTTATAGTTTGCATATTTTGGCTGGATTTGCTTATAGTTTATTTAGAATATTTGTAAAATTAATAAGACTAGTGTGTTTTCTTTTGTACTATTTTTGCATATGCTAGCTTTATAAAATTTATTGGAAGCTTTATAGCTTTTACTTTCTCTTGAAGGGTTTGAATAATGTAAGAATTATCAGATTCCTGAAAATTTTACAAAGATCTCATATATAAAATTTTATGGAACTAAAATATTCTATTTTGGCATTTTATAGCTTTTGATATCTTTCATGAGTAATCTATTTTGGTTTTACATATTTCTTCTGTAAATTTGAAAATTCATTTATTTTTTAATTGGCAAATAATAATTGTACATATTAATAGGGTACATAGTAATATTTTGATACATATAATGCATAGTGATCAGATCAAGGTAATTAGTATATCTATTATTTCAAATATTTATCATTTCTTTGTGTTGGGAAGGTTCAATATACAGGACTATATCATGTGCTCTGGATTACATAAAAATGAGAGTCCATAAAATAGTACTGTGACAACTCAAAATAATCAAACTGCATTCATAAAATCAAATGATTTCTCATAATGACCTGCACTAGCTATATAATTGGTGGGGCCAAATGCAAAATTAAAACTTGAAGGCCTTTGTTCAAAAATTATTAAGAATCTCAAGACAGTGACAATAAAGCATTAAATCAAGCACGGTACATTTCTGACTGTGGTTCCCTATGTGACTGCACAGTTTGTGTGCCCATGAAGCTGCCCTAATTATGACAATGGTTATGCAGTAGATTAGCATTCATGAAAAAAAAATGTGAAAATAATTACCTGGCGGGCACAGTGTTAGGCTTTCATGCCTTGTATCCATGTTAACTTCCAGAAAACTGAAACTGGAAGACTATTGTTGTCCCATTCTAGGGATAAACATATGTAGCCTAGGATTTTGCAAATTTACCGCACGTCTTTTGTAATATAAAATGTTTTTATCCTTCAATTTTATCCAGAGATGAATTTTTAATTAATTATTGCAAATTATAAAGGGGTGAACACTTTAAAGAGCATTAATCTAATTATAAAATTTGAAAGACATGATCAGTGTAAGTGAAGAAGATTTCTCTCGTCAATTCCTACTCTGAGTACCAGGCTTGAGTTTAAGGCATTCTTACATGGTTCATTTTCACAATTTTGGATATTTCCACAAGGTGGAACATTTTTCTTTTGCTTTCAAACTTTCAGGCTCTTTTGAACCGTCTCTAGGTAGCATATGGTTAGAGATACACTATGTAAATAATTTTTTGGATTTTTTTTTAATCTCTGAATACAAGGCTTGGATGTGGGCTCAGTTTTCACTTCTTTCATATCTTTTTATTTTTATTTGTATTTTTTTAGACATGAGATCTCACTCTATTTCCCAGGCTGGAGTGCCGTGGTGTGATAATAGCTCATTGCAGGCTTTAATTCCTAGGCTCAAGATATGTGTCCTCTTCAGCCTCCCAATTAGTTAGGAATACAGGTGCATGCCACCACAGCTGGATACTTCAACAAATTTTTTTCTTTGTAGAGATGAGGTCTTGCTATGTTGCTCAGGTTGGTCTCAAACTTCTGGCCTCAAGCAATCTTCCTGCTTCTCCCCCACAAGGAGCTAGGATTACAAGCGTGAGCCACGGTGGCTGGCGCACATTTTCTAATAAAGCCTCTGAACTTTAGTGACAAAACGAAAGTGTTCTAAATAAGAAAGATGCTATAATGTGGATAAAACCTTGTCGTATACAGGTAGTTGTCCAAATGAAGTCATTAGACCTGGTATGGAAACTTCAGCATTAACACAAATTACTGTTCGGCTTCAAAGAAGCAATCAAGTCATCTACACATCCACCACTCACTTTTGCCCATAATATACTATGTAAAAATTATCTTTACCTATGATATACTATGCTGGCAATTCCAGGGTCAAGATTTTTAAATTATTTTTAAAAATTTTGATAACAAATACCTGAAAAATTATTGTTTAATTTTTAGTTAATATTTAAATGAACACTTTTATGCATATATTTTTGCCTTCCTTGAGGATTATTTCATTGAGT
>NW_012148352.1:262577-263581 GCF_000956105.1 Propithecus coquereli
TGGCATTTTATAGCTTTTGATATCTTTCATGAGTAATCTATTTTGGTTTTACATATTTCTTCTGTAAATTTGAAAATTCATTTATTTTTTAATTGGCAAATAATAATTGTACATATTAATAGGGTACATAGTAATATTTTGATACATATAATGCATAGTGATCAGATCAAGGTAATTAGTATATCTATTATTTCAAATATTTATCATTTCTTTGTGTTGGGAAGGTTCAATATCTATCTTCTAGCTGTTCAATATACTGTAATATATTATTGTTAACTATACTCATTGTACAATGATATAGAACACCAGAGCTTATTCTCAATATCTAGCTAAAATTTTGTATCCTTTAACAAATCTCCCTCAATTCCTCCTTTCCCCTTACCTTTCACAGCCTCTAGTATCTTCTGTTCTATTTTTTACATCAATGAGATCAACGTATTTTATAGCTTTCACATGAGTGAGAAAATGAGGTGTTTAACTTTGTGTTCCTGGAGTTTTGCATTTAACTTAATGTCCTCCACTTTCATCATGTTGCTGAAAATGACAGGATTTCATTATTTTTTATGGCTGAGTAGTATTACATTGTGTACATATGCCATATTTTCTTTATCCATTTATCTGTTGTTGGACACCTAAGTTGACACCATATTTTGGCTACCGTGAATAATGGTGCAATGAACATGGGAATACAGATTTTTTTTTGATATAATGATTTCTTCCCCATTGGGTAAATTCCCAGAAGTGAGCTAGATCATGTAGTAGTTCTATTTGTAGTTTTTTAAAGAACTTTGATACTGTTCTACATAGTGGCTGTACTAGTTTAGATTTCCATCAATAGTGTTGAAGAATTTCCTTTTCTTTAAATCTTTGCCCGCACTTGTTATTTTTTGTCTTTTTGATAATAGCCATTCTAATTGGAGTGAGATGATAAATAATTGCGGGTTTTGGTTTGCATTTCCCTAATGATTAGTGATGTTGAGCATTTTTATTCATGTATTTGTTGA
>NW_012148352.1:265476-266113 GCF_000956105.1 Propithecus coquereli
TGGCTCACATCTGAACATAAGTGTTCATGAGGCCAGGTTTATTCAAAGGGATTTAAAATTTTTACAAATATACAATGTTTGTTTAACCTTATTATCTTTATTAGCCTCTTGTAAGGCTGACCTCCGCCCATTCTATTTACTTATTTTATGTTACTTGTTCCCAAAATAGCATTAGTGAAATTTTATTTGTCTTGCTTAATCTCTACCTGGATGTACTACAAAACCACTCCTCAGTATTTAATATTAAGAACTACTTGCACATTTAAATATTCAGTTCAGTGATCCAAGAAACTGAGCAATGGTAACAAGGATGTCGACATAACAAGATACATTTATTCCAGCATTATTGTGACAGTGATGCTGTGAGATAGATTTTTTAAATCTATTTAAATCTATTTTCCATTTAGTCTAGACTTGCCTATAAAAACAGACTTTTTCCTGGTGCTACTTTCTTCGGTTTAACAGAAGCAATGGTAACCTCAGGGAAAGGACCCATCACCTGGTAACTTTCTCTTCATGTGGTTGATAGAGATTTGGGGAATTCTACCGAAGCTGTTACCAGACACTATTTTTCTTACTGGGAAATGGATTCCAAGTGGAGAGTCTACTTGCCCCATGACTGTTCCAGTTTTAATCA
>NW_012148352.1:266612-267157 GCF_000956105.1 Propithecus coquereli
ACACTTGAAGCTGGGACTTGGGGGGGAGGAAGGGTAAGGGCATCATACGTAACCTAATCATCTGTACCCCCATAATATGCTGAAATAAAAAAAATTAAAAAATACCTATGATTCACTACATAAACAGAAGCAAAAACGAAGACCATATTATCATCTCAATAGATGCAGACAAAGCACTCAACAAAGCACCCTTTTATGTTAAAAATCCTCAACAAACTAGGCATAAAAGGAATATATCTCAAAATTATAGCACCTCTTGTATCGATTATCCTGGATGGAGCTGGAGCCCATTCTACTAAGTGAAGTATCACAAGAATGGGAAAACAAGAACCACATGTACTCACCATCAAATGGGTATTAATTGATCAACACTTATGTGCACATATAGTAGTAATATTCATCAGGTGTCAGGCAGGTAGGAGGGGGAAAAATCATTCACTATGGATTTCTTACAGTGCTAAATGTGCCTCTCCTTTATACTTGCCATCAATTTCTTGTCTGATTCAATTCAAAAATCTTATCCTGATCCTTTAAGGTTTGAATGC
>NW_012148352.1:281313-282647 GCF_000956105.1 Propithecus coquereli
ATATAGGTAATTTTTAGTTCATCTATAAAAATATAACTAATCTTATTTTTAGGCACTTGTTCAGCACAGCACAGCATAGTCCTCTTTGGTATTTTTTTCTTATTCCCCTAAGACTTATGTCTATTTCTGATTCTATTCCCCAAGCCCTCTGTGAGAATAGAAAGCCAATGAACTCATTTGATTTTTGTTTTAGCAATGCCTGTCTTTTCAGTCAGTAAATTGCTCTGGCCATCTGTAAGAAACTCCACTCTCTCTGTCACTGACCTTTTGTTCTTTCCATGTTTGAAAAATGTCTTATTATTTGTCTTAACGTCTTCTGCAATCTTCTCTTTGTTTGTCACCTTTCCTTTTCTTATCATATTTTACTTTTACACTTCAAGCTTCAAAATCATTTATATATTCATAGATTTTGCATGAGATTTTCTTTTCTTGGTACTCCTTTTTGCATTTGGAGTTGGTAGTGCAAAAATTGCCTCAGTGTCTGTATGTTCTTATGCAGTGCATTTACTATGGTCATTCGATATAAATGTAAAAAGCTTAATTACTTTTAGCTCTTCCTTATTTCTGTCTTAACTTTAAAAATGAAATAGTAAAAACAGTATTCACTTAATCAGTCATTAAACAAGTTTATACTAAATACCTACTGTGCTTTAAAATGTTTATACTTTGTCTTAATTAAGTTCAATTTAAGAAAAAGTATATACCTCTCCTGGTTCTTGATACAATGTTTTTGAATTCTTTTCCTTCACTTTTAGTCTTCTAGGATGTATATAGAGCTTATGAATATATCAAAATCTAAGCCCCCATCAAGCAAAGATCTCTATGTGAGACTCTAGTCCCTTTAATATAGGAATACATTATTTTCAAACATGATAAATGGCATAGTTTCTTAAAGCATCCAAAAATTTTCTCAATGCTGTCTGTTTATACAAGGGATATTTTTTTCAATGAGAAGGGTTCAATAATAACTATCTATATGAATATACATGTGTCAATTTGTACAGTGCTAGGTGAGGTAGGACCAGGGAAGACCAAGTTTTCTGCTTCCTTTGGAGACATGCAGAAAATCTTCAATCATCTGAGGTGTAGGAACTCAGAAATTTATAATGTTTAATAAATGTTTATATAGTATGATGTTGATAGAAAATCAAGACTAAATAAGCAAACCAGGAGTTTAGAGTCAAATAAAGGTGTCTTTAATTTTGTTTAAACAAAACAAAATTCAAAAAATCTGAACAAAACCCCTTATATTTACTGGGCACTTACTATGTCCCAGGTAATGTTATAAGAAATTTACCTGAGATTTAGGACTTCAGTATCCAGTAGTGCAGGTT
>NW_012148352.1:285067-285579 GCF_000956105.1 Propithecus coquereli
TTTTCTCTATTCATTATTTTTATGTTTTTAGATATTGGTTCTCCTATGATATTACTTATGAAGAATGCATGGTAATTTGCTTTCTAGTTACACATGAGCAAACTGCAAGACCTGAATATTGTGCTGCTAACTAAAGTAATCTAGCTTGCTCCTGTTAAGCATAAACAAGGCAGCCCCAGCTAATTGGGCAATTAAAATTAAGGAAGATTCAGCATAAAGAGATTCTCCACATTCAACTCAAATCAGCATAAAATATTGTTAATTCAACGTTACAATGAACTTATATCTTATACTAGGCTTTGTATTGATCCTTGGTGGATTTAAGGCTAATTTTTCTTTTTATCTTGCTAAAAATGAAGCAACATTAAATATTAAGTTTTGGTTGCTTTTTCTACAACTAAAATTTCTAACTTTAGCAAGTTTTGGGAACAGGTGTATAGAAAATGTAAAAATCCCAAAACAGATTCTAGCCAGTGATGGAAATGAATCTATCTTCATGAAGATAGTATAAA
>NW_012148352.1:285629-287647 GCF_000956105.1 Propithecus coquereli
GATACTGTTCTACATAGTGGCTGTACTAGTTTAGATTTCCATCAATAGTGTTGAAGAATTTCCTTTTCTTTAAATCTTTGCCCGCACTTGTTATTTTTTGTCTTTTTGATAATAGCCATTCTAATTGGAGTGAGATGATAAATAATTGTGGGTTTTGGTTTGCATTTCCCTAATGATTAGTGATGTTGAGCATTTTTATTCATGTATTTGTTGACCATTTGTACATCTTCTTTTGAGAAATGTCTGTTCAGATTTGTTCATTTTTTAAACAAGATTATTTCTTGCTGTTGAGTTCCTTGTATATTCTAGATATTAATCAGCTGTCAGATGAGTAGTTTGAAAATATTTTCTCCCATTCTATAGGTCGTCTTTTCACTCTGTTCGTTGTTTCCTTTGCTGTGAAGAAACTTTTAAATTTGGTACAATCCCATTTGTTTCTTTTTGCTTTTGTTGCCTGTGCTTTTTGAGATCTTATTCATGAAATATTTTCCCAGACCAATATCCTAAAGTGTTTCCCTTATTTTTTTTTTGTAGTAATTTTATCATTTCAAGTCTTACAAATTTAGGTCTTTGATTCATTTTTAGTTGATTTTTGCATAGTGTGACAGGTGGGAGTCTAGATTCATTCTTCTGCATGTAAATATGCAGTTTTCCTAGCACCATTTTTTGAAGAGGCTGTCCTTTCCCCAGTAAGTGTTCTTGGCACTTTTATAAAGAGGAAACTACATACCAATATCCCTGATGAACAGAGATGCAAAAATCCTCAGCATAATACTAGCAAACCAAATTCAATAGTATATAAAAAGATAATAAATACATCACGATCAAGTGGGTTTTATCCCAGGATGCAAGGGTGGTTCAACATACACAATTAAATAAATGTGATTCAACACATAAAGAGAGTTAAAAACAAAAACCATATGATTATCTCAACAGATGCACAAACAGCATTTAATAAAATCCACCTTCATGATAAAAACACTCAACAAATTAGGCATAGAAGGAACATATGCAAAATAATAAAAGCGGTATATGACAAACCCACAGCCAATATCAAATTGAATGGAGAAAAGTTGAATCATTCCCTGTAAGAATTGGAATGAGCAAGGATGTGGTCTTTCACCATTTCTATTCAACATAGTACTGGAAGTTCTAGCCAGAGCAATCACAATAGCTGCAAAAAATATACCTAGGAATATATTTAACCAAGGAATTGACAGATATCTATAAGAAAAACCACAAAACACTGAAAAAAGAAAGGCAGGTGATGCAAACAATTGAAAAAACAACCTATGCTTATGGTTTGGAAGAATCAACATTGTTAAAATATCTATACTACTCAAAGTGATTTACAAATTCAACACAATTTCTATCAAAATACCAACATCATTTTTCATAGAACTAGAGAAAAACAATCCTAAACTTCATATGGAAACAAGAAGAGCCTTAGGATAGCCAAAATAATCCTAAGCAAAAAGAACAAATCTAGAGACATCACATAACCTGACTTAAAATTATACTACAAGGCTATTGTAACCAGAACAGCATGGCAATGGTATAAAAATAGAAACATAGATCAGTGGAATAGAATAGAGAACCCAGAAATGAAGCCATATACCTAAACCCAACTGATATTCAACAAAGCAGACAAAAACATATGCTGGGGAAAAGACACCCTATTCAATAAATGTTACTGGGAAAATTGGATAGCCACATGCAGAAGAATGGCACTGGATTTCTATCTCTTACCATATACAAAAAATTAACTCAAAATGGATTAAAGACTTCAATGTAATACCTGGAACCGTAAAAATTCTAGAATAAAAATCTAGGCAAAACACTTCCGGACATTGGCCTAGACATAGAATTTATGAATAAGACTCCAAAAGCAAATGCAACAAAAATAGCCTTCAAGAGCTGTGATTTTGGAGGGAATCTCATTCCCAGGCTAACCAATAACTAGAATGGGTTCTAAAGCAAAGATTCTAATAGGACAGCTCTAGACAGTCCCCGTGATC
>NW_012148352.1:291877-292758 GCF_000956105.1 Propithecus coquereli
TTTCTGAGTGGACTTTTTCCGGCGTTTTATCATCATATTTTATTATCTTTTGGTCTCTTCTATTTTTGATAAGAAGTTGGCCATAATTGATATCATTATTGCTCTGTATATATTATGTTATTTTTTTCTGGAAACATATAATGTAATTTTTTAACTTAATTTTTTAATATTTTTGTTATGATGTTCCATAATATAGGTTGATTTGTATTAATTTTGCTTTAGCTTCACTGAGAAATAAGTGGTATTTTCTCAATATATTTTTGGAAAACTTTTTAAACATTGCTTCATCATGTATCTTTTTCTGCCATATTGCCTCTCTTACAATGCATCTCAAAATATACATATATTGGATTCTTTGTCTCTGAGACCCTGTTCTCTGACTTGCAGTTGTTTTTTATCTCCATTCTTTAGATTGGATGGTTTCTATGGATTTGTGGTAACTTCAAAAATATTAATCGTTTTTCTCTCACCTCTAATCTGCTAGTAAGTCCATCCAATGAGTATTTCATTTCAGGTAGTATAATTGAAGTTCTATAATTCCTATTATCTCCTTTTTTATAAGCTTTATTTCTTTTTTCTGAGATTTCTTGTATGTTTAATCACTGAGACCACATTTTTTTTTGAGTAATTAAACAAACTAATAGGTAGTGTCTGCTAATTCCAACACCCAGTTTATTTAAAGGTTTTTTTTTCTTTTGACCACTTTTTTTCCTTGATTTTGGATAGCATGTTCCTGATATTTTTAATTTCTAGAAAGTTTTTATTGTAGGCTCTATGGGGTATGTACTTTATTATTATTATCTTTCAAAGTCTTATTATTGCTTTAATGAAGCATTCTAATTCAACACTTTAACTTGGATTGATGATTTTATTCTTAACCA
>NW_012148352.1:294553-297173 GCF_000956105.1 Propithecus coquereli
TATTATAATGCAAATGCTTCTATTATTTTATCAAGCTTTTTTAGTAGCACATTAACTCTAAATTGTTTATGGATGATTTGTATGATTACGATATTTAAACAAATAAGCATATAAACATGTACCTACAAAATTTCTATATATATATTATTTCTACGTATAATTTTCCGATTCTATCACTTTAAAAGAAACAATTTCTTTTTATTTAGCTAACCTTAGGAAACATCCCTAACATGTTTGTTTGTTTGTTTGTTTTCCCATTTTTATGTTATATTTATTGTGTTCTTCCACAAAGCTCCACTGTCCTTCTAGCTAGAGCATTCACCTTTGGTGCCTCAGGTATATTATCCAAGGTTAGAGGCTTGTTCATTTGTAGTAAACAGTTGAAGTAATTCTGCATATCTCTATTCCTGGCAATATGTACATGATGTCTTCATATGCAATTACTTTGACTTTCTATAGACAATGCCTCGGTTTCCTGGTATTATTTAATTTAAAGTGGTCATAGTATGGATCACAGTTGGCATTGTGTGTTTCTGCATATTATTACAATTGGAATCTTCCATTTCATATTTAAAAGATCTTAGCACATTGGATGAGAATGTTGCTTTGCTTAGGACTTCAAAGGCAATGGAAAAGATAACTCAAGGACATGGAAGAAAGACTTATCATTTGCTTGGAAGTTTGACTTTGCTATTTTTGTACTTTTCTAAATATGAAGATGATGTTTTAATTGTTGAAAGGCTAGCAATTACAATCAGTATGTGACTTCATATAATTTTGCTTTGTGTACTACCCCATAATCCGTATTTGTCTGAGTATATGTATCACGCTTCCTGGCTTTCTTTAGTCTATGCAGCCATTTTCATGATATTCTTGATGCTGTCATTGGAGATGATACATTTTCTGATCCATCAAGAAAGGTCAATGCAGGGAAACATTATTGCAGGGAATATGCATTCATCAACATTTTCTATATAACCACGGAAAGGATACAAAATATCCTAAACCACAGATTACCAGAATTGCTTGTACATATTATAAGTTTTGGACAAGTGTAGAAATTAATGCAATTGAATATGACTTTTCAGTCTCAAGGCATACATTTAATAAGCCTGAGAAATGTACTTGCCGATCTTTACCAAAAATGTAGCAAATTCAGTCTTAAAAACATTTTGTAAATATAGATCTAAAATTTAATGCTAAAACTTCCACATTAGTATTACATTATGCAACGATAATGAAAGAAGTCTGGAACCAAATCTTGTTTTCCATAGCTTTTTTGCAAACGTGATAGAGACTGACATCAAATGACCAACCTCATAATCTGGAATGTTAAGGCTTCATGCTTAACTCCATTAATGTCGCTTATTGTTATTGGTTCATTCTTTTTACTGTGATCTCTAGCTTAAAGATAAAATAGAAAGCATCTAAAGCCAGAATTAGAGAAAAGCAAGGTTTTTGGTCAAAACTCTCCTCTACACATGTTAATTCTACTTCTGATGTAGATGTCAGAGCACAGTCTTAAACTGAGACAATGTGCAATTTCTTGTACTTAACTAAACATTTTAATGACAAGCAAAGGTCAGAAGCAACTAAGATTTAAAACTTTGCTATGCAATGTGGGGCTGATGGATCAACAGCGAGAAAAGAAAAATAGTTCAGAGCAGCTTCAGCTATGTGAGATATGCAAAATTTATTAGGTCCAGAGAGACATGAGTGTGGGACTTCAGTCATCGCCCCCCTCGCCATGCCTGGGGGCAATTGTTTAAAGTCATTTTGTTCCTGACTAGCTACTTCACTCATTATCTCCACGTTCCTGGAATTTGTGATATAAAGAACAATGCATAGCCCATCAATAGCTTATGTTATTTTAACATAAATTATTGATAAACAACTCAGGAACTGCCTCTTCTTTTCCTTTAAAAATCTACCTGTAACTGCTGCTAATCAAAGTGTATATTCAGAGCAACTTGGATCTATGCTCCAGGTTCCACTCCTCAAGACTGGCTCAAATAAAGTCTCTATTTATGTTAATTTCACCTCAGCTTCTTCCTTTAAGGTGAACGACAGCATCAGCATTATACATGCCTGGGAGCAGCTTCGAAATGTAGAATCTTAGGCTGTGCCACCAGCCTGCTAAATTAGAATTTGCATTCTAACAAGATCTTCAAGTGATTTGTGTGCATAGTACAATTTCACAAGCACTTAGTTGCCACTAGTACTTTTAATTGTGACCCAACATTGCTGGTTTCTGTGGGTGCCAAGAAAATGATAAAGAGCATACCAGAAAGATGCCCAACTAGGATTGCCTGGCACTCATCCCCCACCCCACACAAAGGGACCAAAACAACCAGTACATGAAGGACGAAATTAAAATGGAAATTATAATAATTTTTGAGGCAAATGAGAATGAAAACACATCATAGCAAAACCTATTGCACATAGCAACAGCAGTTTCAAGAGGGAAGTTTATAGCAATAAGCACCTACATCAGAAAACATGTATTTTTAATAAACAACCTAATGATGTACCTCAAAAAATGAGAAAAACAAAAACCAACTAAACCCAAACTTGGTATAAGAAAATAATAAAGCTCAGAGCAGAAATAAACAAAATAGGT
>NW_012148352.1:297223-298169 GCF_000956105.1 Propithecus coquereli
ACACAATATTTGCCATAACATTTTTAAAGTCACCAGGAAAAAATACATACAAATATCTCAAAATTACTAAAACAACCACATTTTTGTAGGTTTATATGTTGTTTACATCAATGAGAAATATTATAAAAAAGAATAATAACAAGATATTCTTGGAAAAACACTCCTAAACTGTACTTTTCCTCTGTTCTCACACCACAACAATCATCAACACAAAAGAAGACTTCAGTGACTAAATGTGAGTTTTTCCCCACACGCTAAGCAGCAGACACCAGCTGAAAATGCATGACGCTTTTCGTCCTCTAATTCAAGTTTGACACTAGTCCTGGAAACCACCTTCCCTTCAGACACCAGTGGCAGGTCTAGGCTTCTGGAAATTCTGACCCACCAGCTTCAAGTTGGGGTTCCCCGACTCCCTCCCTGGATTTGATTAATTTGTTAGAGCAGTTCACAGAACTCAGGGAAACCGTTACTTATGTTTAATAGTTTATTATTAAAAAATTACAAAGGATACAGATGAAGAGATGTGCAGGGTGAGGTATGGGGAGGGGTGTGGAGATTCCATGTCCTCCCTGAGCATGCCACCTTCCAGGAACCTCCAGGGGTTCAGCTATCAGGACGGTCTCTGAACCCCATCCTCTTGGGGTTTTATGCACACCTGTGTGGAAATGGGATTAGCCTTCAGGGTATGGGGTCGGGGCCTTCTCTGGAATGAGGATCTTCTGACCCACTATCAGATTGGTGGGGGAAGAGTAGAGTACTGCACTGGGGCAGGTGAAGGTCGGAGAGATTCTGTTTCCTGAGGCTGCTCCTGAGGCCTCACACACCCAACGTTCTAACAAAGGGATACAGAAATCATGAGCCAGGAACTGTGGATGAAAACCCATATATACATATGTATATGTCATAACACCACAAATAGGAAAATAAAAAAGTCAGCATCTTATAC
>NW_012148352.1:307450-307771 GCF_000956105.1 Propithecus coquereli
CAGTGACTTTTCCCATCACACGTATAGGAAAAAGGAATGTCTGGAACATAACCTTTAAGTTATGTCCATACCTGGAAAAATCCAGACCCCAAAACTGGTGACATATAGTCATAAATAATTATACTTTTACATCAACATACACTACTGGCATATAAAAGGAGGAATTTTAGAGTTAATTGGGATCTTCTCCACTCATGGAGACAGACCCATTTCCCCTTAGGAAACATCTTTCTCTTTGTACCCTTAAACTTTCTTTACAATAAATTCTGCACACATACTTGCTGAGTGTCTGTCATCTCTCTCTGTCACATGGGCCAAGGC
>NW_012148352.1:311036-313274 GCF_000956105.1 Propithecus coquereli
CATGCTTAAGATAGCTCTTTGTGTATGCCTGTTTTTTTTCGTACTTGTAAATATAGGTTTGCTTTACATTTTCTTTCAAGTATTATTGAATTCTGAATTTCTTTTGCTCATATATTCTGTCATAGGTCCTTTAGAAATTCCCTTTGGACATTCATTCACACTGTTCATTTCTCCTTTTGAGAGCAAGTGTATATTTATGCCTTGCTGAGGTACTAAACCGTGTTACCTTTACAAGTCAAAATAAGATTTTTTCCCAGGTCTTAGTGATGCCCTAAGACCAGTACTAATAAGAAATTTTTTTTACCTATTTCTTCTGGAGCTTCAGGGGGACTGTGAAACTCACACTGCAAAATGATTTGTGGTTCTCAGAAACAAAGTGTATTAAAAATACAAAATATAGTATTGGAATTTTCCTGACTCATAGAAATACTTTTAAATTTCTGCCATTTTCGTGGGGATCAAGGGGGACATAAAATTTTTTCATTTGGTTTCCAAGTTGTTTTGAGTTACATTAATTCTTGTTGTAGTATTTCATGATGAATCTGGAAATTTTCTGGCAAAGTCATGTCTTTGAGCTACTGCAAGATGATTCTGCAGGACATCAAAAGAATTAATGACAGAAAGAGTTCATTCTATTTCTAAAAGTGCCTTGTGGAGCTAGAAAGTAGCTGAGACTACTGGGATAATCTGAGTCAATTATACTGAATTCACATAGGGTGATTATGTAGTTCTCAGCGCCTCCCTTTACCAGCTGTTCTTAATCAGTCCTGATTCCTTACTTCAACTAATGCCCCCTACAATGCTGACTCTGTGTTGCTCAAGCAAGACTCCTTAATAATTGCTCACTCATTTGGATCAATCTCTTCCATCACTTGCCTTTTTACTTTTTGCTTCCTCTCAGTTATTTCTGACTTCTTTACATTAAATATTAATGATTTCTTATTGTTTTCCTTTGCCAGAACTTTACATAAAATGTGAAATTCACAATGCCCAACTGATATATTTAATTAACAGAGCAAAGGTTTAGAGAAGTGTAAGAGCTTTACTTTTATTCACTAGCTATGGCTAATTGCTAGACCAAAAAAAAAAAAAAAATCAAGAAATAGACATCTATATTCCCATTTTATAATTATTTCTGGAACTGTGTCTGTCATCTGTGATACTGTCTGTTTGCCCATCTGTCTTGTAGATCAGTTAGGATTGAGAGTGATTTACTAAATGGAAATGAAATAATTTATTTGTACCTATCGCATTTTGACTTCTGCTAGTATCTATTTTTAGGGAATCATTGAAAAATAGAACTGACCCTACATCTTCTGAAATCCATTTCTATGTTTGCATAACACATTAACTAAAATAAACCAGACAATGTTTGATGATTTTATGGAAGGAAATTCCTTTATTAATCATGAAATACAAAATTGCTGCATTATGAAGTCTACATAATTAAGTAATATTGCAAATTATTTATGTTTAAAATATAAACTGTAAATAATATGGTGTCTCCATAGGAGTAGTGAAATGTATCAATATGAACCATCAGTGAATAGCTGAATCCTCAATGTACTCTAATAGCTAGTCCCAGTTAGAGACTGTCTGCCATCTTTGAAGCTAAGTGTTTGGGAAACTTAATTTAATTCAGATTTTAATATATTTTCAGTATAAAACCTACAAAGTAAGTCTGATTCTCAGTTTACAGATAGAAGTGCTCAACATCAAATTCATGAGTTGAATTCCCCTAGAATTAATTAATCTGGACTTTCACTCTGAGAACTAAACAAGTCCTTCTTCATTAGTTCAGTTTCTTTCTGCCCTACCCTCCCAGCTGTTTCAGAATCACGAGGATGAAGTGTCCATATACAACATGTTAACCACGATTTTTCTTTATCTATTACTATATCCACTGGTTTCCTCATTCCTATAGTGTTCTAGTCTCTTTCACATAGATATTGCCACGTTTTCCAAAAGTATTTATTTATCTCCCCATCTATAAAACTCCATGTTTTAGTGAAAAATTTAAAGAAGTTTCCATGGAAGCAAAATATGCAATTAATGATTTTATGCTAATGTCTTAATAATTCATTTAAGTTGATGTGTTTCTTTTCCCAAGAGTGGCAACATTTTGGGAGGAATGAAAAACCTACGTTTATTCTAAGCCACTTCCAATAATGGAATTTCCAATGATGAGAAAGTGCCTCTGAGTGGGAGCAATTTTCTTCCATTCTTATTACAGGTATC
>NW_012148352.1:313439-315529 GCF_000956105.1 Propithecus coquereli
ATGCAACTGCCTATCAAAATACCAATGACATTCTTCACAGAAATAAAAAAAAAAAGAAAATTCTAAAATTCACATGAAACCACAAAAGACCCTGACTAGCTAAAGCAGTACTGAGAAAAAAGAACAAAGCTGGAGGCATCACACTACCTGACTTCAAAATATACTGCAAAGCTACAGTAACTAATATAGCATGGTACTGGCATAAAAACAGACAAATAGATCAATGGAACAGAATGGAGAGTGAGGAATAAATTCACCCACCTATAGTCAACTGATTTTTGACAAAAATACCAAGAACACACATTGAGAAATAGGCAGTCTTTTTCATAAATGGTGCTGGAATACTGGATACCCCATGCAGAAGAATTAGATCAGACCCCTGCCTCTCACCATATGCAAAAATCAACTTGAAATGGATTATAGAGTTAAATGTAAAACCCGAAACTAAGAAAACATAGGGAAAACACTTCATGACATTTGGCTGGGGAAGGATTTTTTAAATAAGATCCCAAAAGCACAGGCAACAAAAGCAAAAGTAGACAAATGGGATTACATCAAATGTACAAGCTTTTGTATAGCAAAAGAAACTATTAACAACATGAAGAGACAACCTACAGAATGAGAGAAAATATTTGTAAGCTATACATCTGACAAGGGGTTGAGTTACAGAATATATAAATAGCTTAACAGCAAAAAACAAACAATTGGATTGCAAAAGAAACTATTAACAAAGTGAAGAGACAACCTACAGAATGAGAGAAAATATTTGCAAGCTATACATCTGACAAGGGGTTGAGTTACAGAATATATAAATAGCTTAACAGCAAAAAACAAACAATTGGATTAAAAATGGGCAAAAGACTTTAATAAATACTTATCCAAAGAAGACATACAAATGTTCAGCAGATATACGAAAAAATGCTCAATAGCACTAATTACCAAGGAAATGCAATTCAAGACTACAGTGAGATACCGCCTTACTGTAATTAGAATAGCTACTATCAGAAAGACAAACGAAAACAATTATTGGTGAGGATGTGGAGAAAAGGAAACACTTACACACTGTCGGTGGGAATACAAACTAGTATGGCCATTATGGAAAACAGTATGGAGGTTCCTCCAAAAATTAAAAATAGAACTACCATGTGATCTCACAATCCCACTACTGGGTACATATCCCAAGGAAACGAAATCAGTAAGTTGAAGATGTATCTGCACTCCCATGTTTATTGCAGCACTATTTCCAATAGCCACGATATGGAATCAAATTAAATTTCTAGCAATAGATGAATGGATAAAGAAAATGTGGCACATATATGGAATGGAATGTTATTCAATCATAAAAAGAATGAAATCCTTTCATTTGTGGCACACGGAGGTACCTGGAGGACATTATGTTAAGTGAAATCAGCTAGGCATAGAAAGAAAAATGCCACATGATCTTACTCATATGTGGAATCTAAATATATATAAAACATCTAAATATATCATAGAAATAGAGAGTAGAACAGTGGTTTCTAGAGTTCAGGGAAGAAGGAGGAAATAGGAACATGGGGACAGGTTGGATCAATGGATACAATGTTACAGTTAGATAGAAGGAATAATTTCTGGTATTGTATTACACAATAAGGTGACTGTGGTTAACAGTGAAGCATTGCCTGTTACAAAATAGCTAGAAGAGAAGCTTTTGAATGTTCTTACCACAAAAGTAAGATAAATTTATGAGGTGGTAGATACACTAACTACACTAATTGGATCATTATACAACATGTGTATTGAAATGTCAAATTGGACCCCATAAATATGTACAATTATAATGTATCCATTTAAAAAAATAATTGTCATTAAAAAAAGAAAGCCATAAGAGCCGAAGTACACAAATATTGTACAAGGTGCTGAAATGCCCACAGAACATAAGTAGATGTGAAGACATATGTTATGGCTTCACACTTTAAAGTTCTAAGTTCTATAATAGGAACATGGAGATTTCTTGGAGAAGTACAACAGAGGACATATTTCAACTGTAGTGATTAGTTCATTACAATGACCTAGTAATATCTTGTTTTTTGCTCAAGTCATACAGAATTTTT
>NW_012148352.1:318817-325716 GCF_000956105.1 Propithecus coquereli
AGAATGTCTTTTGTTCTTTTGGGTAGATGCCCAGTAATGGGATTGCTGGATCAAATGGTAGTTCTACTTGTAGCTCTTTGAGGTATCACCAAATTACTTTCCACAGAGGTCGTACTAGTTTGCAGTCCCAACAGCAGTGTATGAGTGTTCCTATCTCTCTGTATCCACGCCAACATTTATTGTTTTGGGACTTGGTGGGAGGGGAGAGCTGTTGCTACACAAAAGTTTTCTCAGGATCCAAGAAAACTTTTGTGTAGCAACAGTGTCTGGCATAAAGAGCCTGTATGAGCTGTAGCTGCTGCACTGTTCCTGCTGTATTGGGGTTAGTAGGGTTTTTTTGTTGTTCTTGTTTTGCAATACCTTTATTTGAAGGCTTTGTCAAAATGCACTGCCTTTCACGAAGTACTTTGAGAAGGGAGAGGTGGAAGGGAGGATGGAAGAAAGCTCACTTGTCTGTTGCATTAGCACATGCTCAGCAGGACCTTTTTACATTCCTTTATTTAAATGATGTATTTGAAGCTGAAAGTGCTGTCACAGGACAGGTGTTTGCCTTTGCATCTCCTACACAAATCTTGATGATGGGGTCGTTTGGGGTCCACATGTCGAAGTTTTACTGGGCAGGAACATCTAGTTTGTTTACAACTTTGACAGGTGATATCCTCCACTCCATAAGGGTTGTAAGACTGCGGACAAGTTCTGCAGAACTGCTTGAAGTAAACCTCGTTAGTGCCCTGTACACACCACACATAAGCACTCTCCCATCGGATGTGGGCTCTGGAGCTAAACAACGTCTGCTTAGATCCCAGCTCTGCCATTTAGTAGCTCTGTGACTTTGGGGAAGTGTCGTAAACTCATTGCGCCATGTTTCCTTCATTGGTCA
The DNA here is from genome assembly GCF_000956105.1 of Propithecus coquereli. Lineage (NCBI taxonomy): Eukaryota > Metazoa > Chordata > Mammalia > Primates > Indriidae > Propithecus > Propithecus coquereli. The sequence continues at coordinate 319,698 of NW_012148352.1, forward strand.
AATGGTGAATGGAATGTAACACCTTACAGAGTCGCTAAGATCAAGTGAATTGATGCAAGGAAAGCACTTAAAATAAGGCATGGCACATTTTAAGTTCTCAATATGCTCTTGTTGTTATGTCATTACATAGAAAGAAAAAGAGAAACAGCCTTAGGGTGGTCCATGCTCATAGAGAGGCTGCTGTATAGTCAAACAATTTTAGTTACAGAAGAATGAGTGTGAAATGTGGAGCTTTTAAAAGAAGTCAAAGTAACCTTAAGAGTCAGGAATGCTTGGATACCTATTTCTCCTGTATATAGAGTTGTCTCCTTGGATATTTCAAATTTAGGCAATGCTGAAAATTGAGTAGACTGTATGTTCCCCCGGGTGTCCTTGCTCTGCTGTTTATTTTTCTCAAATGTCTTTCTCACTACTTTTCTTGTTCCTTTACTCTGGGTAACTTTGTGTTTTAGGGGGTTTCCAGAAATCTAGTGAAGCAAAAATTTGGTTTTTACATTTGAAGATATTTTCTAGCTTCACAGGAGTTTAATATTTTGTTGAAATTTCCAAATAAGTTAGTATTTCCAAAGATGATAAATTATTTTGAAAAGTTTGAATTAATGTTCTTGTCAATTAAAACATTGAAGTCACAGCAACTAATTAAGTTTCTCATATAACATAATAAATAATATAATCAGCTACTTTTATTTTAAAACATACCTTCATTATGATTAACATTAGGTTAAAAGAGCAAGTCATATTTGCATATGTACATAAAAAGAGGTGATCACTAAGTCCTGATGATTGTACTTTCAAAGACAGTCACAGACCTGTTATTTGTATGTCTCACACCTCTAATTTCACTGTAGCCACATTATTTTAGACAGTTCTTTTCTTTTCTTTTTTTATTTTAGTTTTTTTGATAGAGACAAGATCTGGCTATGTTACCCAGGCTGGCCTCAAACTCCTGGCCTCAAGTGATACTTCCATCTCAGCCTCCCCAAATGCTGGGATTACAGGTGTGAGCCACCGCACCTGACCTACAGGCAGTTCTTTTCTAAAGGACTATTGCAATAGCCTTCTGCCTAGTATTGTAAAGTATACTCCATATACAAACACAGTAATCTTTTAAAACCACAAATCTCTCCATATCATTCCTCTGCTTCAAGTAATTCAATGGCTTTCTATTGCTCTTAGGATAAAGCTAAATATCTTTTGAAAGGCCTTCCTAGTCTGGCATGTGCCTCCCTCTTGCTTCCTATCTAACTCCTTTTTATCGGTTCATTATAGTGTCATGTATTTACTCCTTCCTCAGGTCTTCCTACTGTCTTTGATCACTGGAAAACTCTAGCTCTTCATCGACTACCAACACACACAGACCTTTTACTCCTTATTCAAATCTTAGGTTTTTAAATCACATTTCTTTAAAAATCACTCCCGATTCCACAGAATATTTTACTCTTCAGTGTTTTATACTACCCTAGCACGCTGTAGTATGTTTTTTACTCTGTAGCCCTTATCACAATTGAGGTCAAATATTAAATTATTTAAGATGTGTGGTCCACATTGTACTTAAGCCCCATGGTGCCAAGGATCATGCGGGAATTGTTTGATACTTTGTCCTCAGTCTTGGAAAAGTGCCAAGCACAGAGTAGGAACCCAGAAAATGCTTGTAAAATGAACAAATGCATGAATAAATTTCAGATGCATGATTGAAATTTAAAAACTGGGAACTTATTACCCTTAATAATAGGTACTACCTGTAATGACTAAGCAGACATTAATTTTCACAAATATTTAGAGTTAGCTGCACAAATGTGCACATGACAACAATGAAATGATTCTCTACTAGTTTCTTCTTATTTTCTGACTAAGGTTGCCTTATGCTTTATTGTGATACATAGGCCTTAGTGGGACATATATTCCAATTTGAATTAATGAAGAGTTAAGGAACAATCTGAAATATCACTCATTAGTACCAAGTGAAGCAAAGTGAAAATAATTATCTTCTTTTCATTTTTGGTCTGCAAAAAACATCCTTTACTTTTGAGAACATGCCTCCTCCATCCACTGGGACTATCAACCAAATAGCCCCAGTGACTCCTGTTTAGACATGGGTATGAGGTCAGTCAAGACCTTTGCCATGGATAAATGCTTACTCAAGGGGTAGGCACATGATATAAGCAGGACCAAATGAAGTTAAATTAGAATGATTTGTGTGAACATTTGGAGTTAGGGTCTCTCTCCTTCTGAGATTGTGGCTACTCAGTCTTGAAAGTTGGCCATCTTTCCTGTAAAATAGAGATAATTTGCTTAAAAATAAAGCAAAGATAAAGAACAACAGAGATGACAGAGAAACAAGTCATCCAGATATGGCTGTGTTTTGGGAATTCAAATTTACATAATGAAATAAAGTTTTTGTGCTCAAATTTTTTTTTGCATTCTAGGGACAATGATAGTTTATAGAGATAGAATTTTCTTTGACCCATTCCTTTAATGAGATGTGAGTGTGCATAGTGATATACTATATATAGTATCAATAATCAGATTCGTGGATATGCCTCTGTTAAACAAAAAGATTCAAGGTGAAAGAAATCTAGGAGAACGTAAAGATTTTACTCTAGATTTTGGAAGATCTGAACATGGGGAGAGCGTGATGCACAGTAATGTGATCCATATTAAGACATGTATCATTAAATCGATGTGTACAAAAGAGGACAAACAGAATAATGAGCGATTTAGAAATCATGCTGTATCAACATTGTCCAACTTAGGAAAGTAAAGACTAAGAGGAAACATAATTCCAGTTTTCTAATATTTATAAAGTTCTCATGTATAAGGGGAACTACACATGTTGCTTTTTTTACTGCAAAGAAGAAATATATAAAGATTTGAATACATTACTGGATGCCAGATTCTTAGATCGATATCAAGAATCACTTTTAACCTAGAAATGTATAGTAGTGGAGAAGTCATTCCTGCAAACAGTTCCCAGATACTGAAATTTTTGAACAAAAGTCAGCTAATGCTTATCAGGAATATTGTAGAAAAGATATTAAAGGTGGCAGAATAAGGTTTACGGTTTCTCACTCTATGAATCATTGCTTAAAATCATCAATGAAGTAGTAGGCCAGTATAGACATACTAAAAAAAAAAAAAAAAACTTTAGAAACAAATAATACTTTTTTTCTTTATCAATTTACTTTCTTTACCTCTCCAAGATATTCTTATTTTGCTTCCATTACCCTTTGTTTCAATATTTCATTCTAGATAGTCTAAAATTATAAAACCTTTTTGGCCAGGTGCAGTGGCTCATGTCTGTAATCCTAGCACTCTGGGAGGCCGAGGCAGGATCGATTGAGCTCAAAAGTTCGAGAGCAGCCTGAGCAAAAGCAGGACCCCATCTCTACTAAAAATGGGAAAAATTAGAAAAAGTTAGCCAGGCGTGGTGGTGTGTGCCTGTAGTCCCAACTACTCAGGAGGCTGAGGCAGGAGAATCACTTGAGCCCAGGAGTTTGAAGTTGCTGTGAGCTAGGTTGATGGGAAGGCACTCTAGCCTGGGCAACAGAGTGAGACTCTGTCTCAAAAAAAAAGAGAGACTTTTTCCCAGTTTGCTTAATGTGATGAGAGATTATAAGCAAATCTCAAAATGCCTAAACCATTTACAAATACGTGCACCTTAAACCAATTTTACTGACTCGTAATCACTAAGCTAATAGAGAATACCTGTAAGTGGTATGGCAGACTTTGAAGGAAATAAACTTCAAGTGTCAATAAGCTAAGAGCACATAAGCTCATTGTGAATGGGGCAAAAAACCTCTCTCAGAGAAAGATAACTGAAGTTGAATACTCATTCTTAAAAATACAAAAGGGAACATTAGAAGGTACATGCATCAAAAGCTCATCTCTCACCGTCTAGAAAAACTGCTCTGTCATTTGTCTTTATAGTAACAGAATGCTCAAAATTAAGAGTAAAGTGGATAGCGCCAAATATTTGTTGTTTAGTTGCTAATGAGTAAACAGTGCTGTTCAATAACATCTGGCTTCTCTAAAAAGCCCTATTAAAAAACAATCATTGAATTTAAAGCTGGAAGAAACCTTGGATAGAAAATCTTCTCCAAATTTCGAGTTTTATAAGTAATGTGAAAAATGAGACAGACAAAAATAGTAACAACATTACAAGAAACATCACAGTTCTGCCCCTTTCCTAAGAGAAAAAGTGATGAAAATCATAACTGTATTTATTCTGAAAAGCTATAAACATAAAAATATTTTCACATAATAGAAAAATTTAAAAAGCATAGATTATGCTCCATCTACTGAACATAATTTTGATTTCAGATTATGACTCTCCCACCACGAGGCCTCCCCTTTTGAATTGACCCTGTAAGGTTGTAAGAGCTAGAAAATGGGGACGGGATCCTATATGTAGTAACTGACATGTTTTGTGACATATCTTCTCTGGCAAAGATATGAACCCAGGATAATCCAGTTAATTCCTTCCTTCCTTCCTTCCTTCCTTCCTTCCTTCCTTCCTTCCTTCCTTCCCTTCTTCCGTTCTTTCTCTCTTTCTCTCTCTCTCTCTTTCTTTTTTTTTCTTTTCTTTTCTTTTCTTTTTTCAGAGATGTTGTCTCACTATGTTGCCCAGGCTGTTTTCAAACTTCTGGGCTCAAGCTGCCTTAGTTAGCCTCCTGAATAGCTGGGACTATGCTAGGCATGCATCAGCACACCAGCTTAATTTGTTTAACTTTCTTAATACAGTGTCTGAGACATAGTTAAATTCAATAAAATTTAATTCTCTTTGTGTTTTTCAAGTGTCCCGACTACACTTTTGGTGTTCTTACTTAGGAATTCACTTATTGAATGGAAAACCACAAGGCATGACATGTATCATTAAAATTAAACTGATGAAACCATAGAAAAATAAGAAGTATTTATATAGGTTTTATTTATATAGTGATACTATATTTTGATATTAAAGTAAGCTTATAGCAGAGATAAGCAAAGTTTTTCCATAAAGATCATATATTAAATATTTATTAAATATTTTAGATTCTCCCAATCATATGGTCTATGCAAAAAATAGTTAAGTTGGCCAATGGCAGCATAAAAGCAGTCATAGGAATACATGAATGCATGATGGTGCTATAACAAAACTTTATTAATAGAAATAGGTGATGAGCGAGGTTTGAAACAATGTCCATAGTTTGCTAATCAGTGATATATATCTACTCTTAAATATTACCCCCCAGCATTCATACTGTCAACTTTTTTTATCCTTGGGATGAGGATAATTCATTACTGAGTTTTGAACTTATATCAAAGTTACAAAAATTTATAGCAGAATCAATTTTTTTGAAATGCATCGTTCTCAATTGCAGCAGCCAGGAATGCATTAGAAAGAATATTTTACAAATTTCAGTCGGCTTTAAATATTAAGAGCCAAAGCCTAAAAAGACTCAAGTACAGAGATTATTCCATAGACAAATAATAGAGAAGAATGCATGGTGACGTCAAAAGCATTTTTCCTTTTTTTTTTCTACTCCAAATTATGTGAGAGCTTAATTAAGCAGTAAAAGGAGAAACATCAGAAAAGATGTGATATATGTAATTAGCATGTAGATGCTGGTTGGTTTCTAAAAATTTCTAGTGCCTCACTCTTCTCTTTTGGGACAACCTCCAAAGCATGTGGAGAAAACAAGAGAGTGCAACCTAGATTTCCTGAGGGCCATCTTCCTCTATAATACTGGGGAAGTTGCTGAGAGATATGGCCGGCCAACTGAGGCCTGTTGGTTGAGGAGATGAAGAAACAGTGTGTGCAAACTTAACACATGAAGGAAATTGTGGGGCCAAGGACACCTATCAGCAAAAGACACCCCATGAGAGCAGAGAAATTCCATATATGAACATTATCCCCTGAAGTTATAATGCCATAATGATACTTAGGTTACCACCCTGATGCAACCGAGTTGCCAATTAGAGAAAACTGAGAGAGAAAGAAGAGAAAGGTGGGAAATCCAGAATTGACTAGTGACCAAAA
>NW_012148352.1:325766-345400 GCF_000956105.1 Propithecus coquereli
TAAACTTATGAGTGAACTTCAAAAAATTCCAAAAAAATTGGTAAAAAAACCATGGATGATGATAATATGAGATATTTCTGCAGGCTTGTTAACCATGAAGTGATAACCATAAAACCGTGATAACCACTTTTCCATAGACAAGGCTTTTGATACTCAAAAAAATTAAATGATTTTGACACAAATATTAATAGTACTTGGTGAAGTCACTGCATCAAGTTTTATGTTCATTCTTTACAAACTTATGAGTGAACTTCAAAAAATTCCAAAAAAATTGGTAAAAAAACCATGGATGATGATAATATGAGATATTTCTGCAGGCTTGTTAACCAAACTACTCATATTATCAAGGTCACCTCATTTGTGTCCATTCTATGTTAGTTGTACTTATTAGTTTGTTTTAGCCTTTCCTTCAATTCTGTGAGGTAGCACATATCCTCTCAATATAATTCTCTTTGGGCAACTAGAATCAGTTTATATTGCTACTAAAAGAGTCAAAAATTATGCAGTGATGATGGTGAAATATTGGGAGCCAATCATAATCCCAAACACAACACCAAATACCATAATTCTTTCTTTTTAACTTTTAAATTAGCATTTAATTAAAAACTAAAATTTAAAATTCTTCTACAGAACCAGCAAATGCTGAAGAATATGTCATGTGGATCTCAGTTTAAGAAGCACTGGCCTAAGCCATTATGCTTTCACCTGGTAATGTTTCTCCACTTTATGAGTAATTATTTTTCATTAGTATCCTTGATAAAAGCATGAAATAATGCTTCAACCTAATTATTCTATCGGGAAAATGACATAATTCTGAATTTTGAAATCCTGTAAGATCAAAATCCTGAAAATACAATTTCAAAGATATTTATTTACATTTTTAAAAAGGAATTTTTTGAGATACATAAAAGCATGACAGAATACTTCATAGGCCACTTTATACAATAAAATAGGCAATAATAACATGCATATTTTTGCTAACATAAACACTCAGGTATACTAGATGACTGTCACACGGGTATAACAGTTATGAGCAGATGAACCATATTCATAAAGAAATAGGTCAAAAATGAAAATATATAAATGCATATCATTATGGATAGTAATTACGTGCACCCAGCTTTATAATTGCAATCATCTGAAATACTGTGACAAACAACCTAAGTCTTTTGATGAGATTATTTAAAAACTGGGATGGGTCACAACTGCATAGACCATCACCCTAAGAGTCAATATCTTGAGAAATGTTATTGTTCACAGATGCAGATGTATAAAAAAGCCATCTCTTCACTTGTTGAGGAAGTTTAAACATTTTTATGTACATGTACAATACTTACAAAATCAACATTATGAAAATGAACTTTTGTGAAGTTAAATTTGCAAAAAATGTATGAAACAAATTAGAATTCTCTAAAAATCTCTACATAATTTATACCTCCAGTATTGGAAATGATACAAAGATAAAATACATAGCGTAGTGCATTGTAAAAAAATCATGCTGACAATTTAAAATAGTGGAAAAAATCCTATAAAAAGAAAAAAATTAAAAAAATAATTCATAATATGAAAAAAGTGTATTACAGGGTTAGATCATAGGCGATTGCATGGAGATAGTCTGTAAGAGCCGGCCAACTTTCAGGATCATTACTGTATTTTGAAGTCTTACATCATGATGAATAACTACTTCTTTTCTTTTATGACATGTCTCTCCTCAGAGAATACATTCATGTTCATTTTCTACATGGCATTGCTTTTTATGAAATTCTTCTATGATTCAATACACAGCAGCATGGATATTCCCTATTAAAATTTTCCATCTTCTATGCCATGTTTCTATGTAGAAATCCATTCCATATGCACTTATATACAGACCATGAATTTGGCAGAAACGATACAGGTGATCAAACAGCAACACCGTTATGTAAGTGTCCTGTTATCCTACCATGCACATAATTATTTTCTGAACCAGTCAATAACTTTGCTGGCTTCTTCAGGCAAATGCAGTTTTAATTCATTAAAAGCTCCTGGAATGTCATCAACTGTAAAGAGTGCCAATGCAGGCAAATGACATTTTAAACTGAAGTTTTTTGTTGTTGCCTTATGGTGTGGCCAATATCCTCATCTGAATTTTCTGCCAAATGCAAATAAAGACAACAACAAGGTAATAGTTCCACCTAACATGATTCAACTATCCTGTGATTGCTTTTGGGGATTTTAGCTGTTTGGGATTTTAGACTTCAGGAATTTAGACTTTAAGGATTTTGATCTTTTGGGATTTCACAAGTCAGGGTTATGAAGTTTGGGATTGTATCTTTTGGGTGTATGATCCAAACCTTACGTGTCTATTATATGTGATGGCCTACTAGTTGTGAATATCAAAAACTGAAACTGATTTTTCCAAATATTCATTAATCTACATTAAACTGAATGCAATTTTACAGTGTAGTTATCCTCGGAATTTACTGTTAGTGTTCAATTTTCCAAGCATTTTGAAACTACAAATTTCAGAAGCCAGCCTACTAATAATACAAAAAGTTTCAGGCTGGGCACAGTGGCTCATAACTGTAGTCCTAGAACTCTGGGAGGCCAAGGTGGGAGGATTGCTTGAGGACAGGAGTTTGAGACTAGCATGAGCAAGAGTGAGACCCCATTTATACCAAAAATAGAAAAATTTAGCTGGGTGTGATGGTGTGTGCCTGAACTCCCAGCTACTCAGGAGGCAGAGGCAGGAGGATCGCTTGAGTCCAGGAGTTTGAGGTTGCTGTGAGCTAGGCTGACGCCACTGCACTCTACCTAGGGTGACAGAGCAAGACTCTGTCTCAAACAAACAAACAAACAAAAAACTTCACTGTCAATCATTACTTTTTATTCCTGCTCTATAAATAGGCCATTGTTCATAAAAAAGCACAGATCTATTAAACTTCATAAGACCAGCAACAATATTGCCACATTTCTTCAGTCTCACACTTGTTCAGGATTTGAGGACAAAGGAGTGAACAAGAGTGGCATGCTGCCAGTCTGGGTGGAACTTACGTTCCAGTGGAAGACAAAAGAGAACATTGCAGGTAGAGAAAGAAGAACATATCTGATATGTGTAATAAGTGCTGTGCTGATAATTGAGACAGGTGATGTCACAATGTGTATCTGGGTAACTACCTGAGATTGGTGTTCAGGGATAGCCTTTTGGAGAAAGTATACTTAAGTGGATGCCTTGAAAGAGCCAATGCTATAATAATTAGATGGAAACACTTTCCAGGCAGAGGGAACAGTTAGTGTGAAGATTATAAATTCAAAAAAACAAAGTTGCATTATTGAATAAATAGAAAGTCAGTGTGGCTTAAAAACAGTAGTTGAAAGGACAATGCTATTGGATGAGGCTGGAAAAAGGCAGAGTCCAGCTCTATGGGACTTTGGAAAAAGAGTCAGGGTTTAGTTCAAGTACAGAGTACAGTCAATGATAAGCTTTAAGTAGGGAGTGATTGTATCTGTTATATATTTTTAGAAGATGACTTTGGTTATTATGATTTTGGGAGTGTGTTGGTGGCAAGGGTTGAAGCAGGGAAACCAACTGGAACATCAAGTAACAAATAATGTACTAGACAATAGAAGCAGAGAAGGGTAGAGATCGATGGATTCACTAAACATTTTAGATATAGTTGAACACATTTACTGATGAAATGAATGTGGTAGAGGAAAAAGGAATAATCAAAGTTATTCTTTAGATTTTTCATTTAAGCAAGTAAGAGGGTGGATGGATGATGTCATGGTTCCATAAAATAAGAAAAATTGGGGGGAAACTAGGTGAGGAGGCAGAAATCAAGTGATTTTCTGCTCCATATTTTTTTAAGATTGAGATGACACATAATTACATATTTATTAAATGAATGAATGAATGATTCTCCTTTTATTCAAATGCCTTGGTTTCTAACAACTTTTTTTAATTTTGATTTTGTTCGGAAAAAGTAAATCTCTCCTCAAACATTAGAGACGTGTTCATATAGAAGGGCATAAAAGTTAAAAAATCATATCCAGAAAAATAATATCATAGGGGTGGAAAAGATTATAAGAGCTCATTTAATCAAATCTTTATTCATTTTTCTAAATGATGAAGTAAATGTCAATGGAGATAAGTGATTTCTCTGCGTAAGTACAACCGGTGACTAAGAGAGCCAGAGTACATGAGGTTTCTGAACTACCAACCCAGTGCTGCTTTTTCTGGATTCTGTCGCATTCCTCCCAGGTCTTTCCCCTACTGTATGGAAGATAAAAACCACTGAGAATAGATTGGCCAAATAAATCATCACCGCCTGCTCATTATTCATATAATGGAATTCTTGCATGGCAAAAACTGACAGAGGAAAGTTCCGATCAAGCATTCAGGGTCCAGCAATCTTTGTAATGAATGCTGACATTTATATATTTCCAGAAACAACTATGAAAACACTGATTTTCCATGTAGAATCCTGTTGTCCATGTAACTAAAGCATTGACATGTTGTGAAAACAAAATACAGGAAATCACTTATCCCCACTGACATTTATTTCATCATTTAGAAAAATGTATAAAGAGTTGATTAAGTCAGCTCGGACAGTCTTACGAATCCCTCACATTTGTGTCCCAGCACGCACTCACGTTGGATTTTAAAATCTGTGTTTTCTCATTCTATCAGTTTACTACTAAATTCATGATTCATATTTCTTGCAAGATTAGAAATTCTAAAATTCTGTATTTTACCTCGAAATTGCCCAAATTTTGACTAATTCTGGAAATCTTATTTTCAAAGTTATGTTGAATATCAGTACCTTTTAATATTTTGTCTATACATTTTACACTAGAGCCTCCTCATACACACCAATAAAAGACGGTGTTCAGAATTATAATTAAATGTTGGTTAATCTCTAACACATATCTCTGTCTGTGTCTCTGTCTCTCTCCCTCTTTTTTTTTTCCTTTTGTAATACTTGTTCCTTCCTATGGTTTAGATATGGTTAGTTTGTCCTGACAAAATGTCACATTAAAATTTGATCTCCAGGGTGGCCATGTTGGCAGGTAGAGTCTAGTGGGAGGTGTTTGGGTCATGGGGGCAAATCCCTTATGAATGTCTAGTATCATTCTAGCAGCGGTTAGTGAGTTTTCACATTTGTGAGAACGGATTGGTTCTCAGGAGACTGGATTAGTTCCTGCAAGAGTGGGTTGTTATAAAGCCAGGACTCATCTTGGATTTGGTCCCTCTTCACATGTGCTCACTTCCCCCTTTGACCTTCTCTGCCATGTCATAATGAAGCACAAAAGCCCTCACCTGAAGCCAAACAGATGCTGTGGCCATGCTTCCTGTACAGCCTGCCAAACTATGAGCTAAATAAACCTCTTCTGTTTGTAAATTACCCAGCCTCAGGTGTTCCTTTATAGCAACTCTAAACAAATCAAGACAAATAATTGGTACTGAGGAGTGGAGTATTGCTATAAAGATACCACAAATGTGGAAGCAGCTTTGGAACTGGGTAGGAAGAGTTTAGAGGGCTCAGAAAAAGACATAAAAATGAGGGAAAGTTTGGAACTTCTGAGACATTGTTTAAATGGCTATGGACCAAAATGATGACAGAAATATAGAGAATAAGGGTGATGCTGAAGAAATCTCAGATGGAAGTAGGAAATTATTGGTGCAAAGATCTCCCTTAGTACGCTGTAGCAAAGAACTTGACTGCATTGTGTCTTAGGGCTTTATGGAAGGCCACACTTAAGAGTGATGACCTAGAGTATCTGGCAGAAGAAATTTCTAAGCTGCAAAGCACACAAGAAGTGGTATGGCTGCCTTTAACAGTTTACACTCAGTTATAGCAGCAAGAGAATGTCTAGAGATGGAATTTGTAATTAAAAGGAAAGCAGAATGTAAAAATTTGGAAAATTCGCTTCCTGGCTATTTGACAGGGGAAAGCAAAGAGAGTTTTAGGAAAGAAATCCAAGGGCACAGCAGACAGACTGCTTGATAAAAAGACTAGCAAGGATAAAAGAGAACCAGGTCTCAATAGTCAAGACAAAGAGGAAAAAGAGCCCCAAGGCATTTCATAAATATTTGAGGCCACCTCTGCCATCATAGGCCCAGAGGCACAGATAGGCAGAAGAAATGGTTTGTGACACTGTCCTGCACCACCTCAGGATGCTGCCTCCTGAATCCTGGCCATTCTGGCTCTAGCCATGGCTCAAAAGGCCCATGTACTGCTGGGGCTGCTTCTCTGAAGGGCACAAGCCATAAGCCTTGGAAGCTCTCACATGGTGTTAACTCTATAGGCACCCAGAATGCAAGAGCCACAGAGTCTCGGCAGCTTGTACATAGATTTCAGAGATGTACTGGAAAATATGGATGTCCAAGGCACAAGCCTGCTGCAGGGGCAGAGCTGCTACAGAAAGTTCCCATTAGAGCAATGCCTAGTGGAGCCATGGGACTGGGGCCACCTTGGGAACCCCATAATGGTAGAACCACTGGCAGCATGAAGCCTCAGCCTGGGAGTGCTGCAGGCTTTCAACCCCAACCCATGAGAACAGCCACATGGGTGGGCCTGCACACCCTTTGCAACGTGCCCACGTTAGAGGACATGAAGTCAAAAGAGATCATTTTAGAGAGCTTTAAGATTTAACATCGGCCCTGCTGGGCTTCAGACTTTTGTGGGGCCTGTCCTTCCTTTCTTTTGGTCTATTTCTCCATGGAAATGTTTACCAAGTATCTGTGCTACTATTGTATCTTGGAAGTAAACAACTTGTTTTTTGTTTTACAGGCTTGGAGCCGAAAGGAACTTGCCTTCAGTTTCAGGTGAGACTTTGGACTTTTGACTTCTTTTAAGTTGGTGCTGGAACAAGTTAAGACATTTGTGACACTGAGAAGGGATGACTGTATTATGCAACGGGAGAAAGATATGAGTTTGGGGGGTCTAGAGTTGGAATGCTACAGTTCATATACGGTTTGTTGGTCCTGACAAAATCTCATGTTGAAGTTTGATCCCCAGGGTAGCCATACTGGGAGATGGGGCCTAGTGGGAGGTGTTTGAGTCATGGAGGCAAATCCCTCATGAAAGGTTAGGTCCCATTCTAGCAGTGATTATTGACTTCTTGCTCTTGCCAGACTGAGTTGATTCTCAGGAAAATAGATTATTTCCTGCAAGAGTGGGTTGTGTTAAAGCCAGAATGCCCCTCAAGTCGAGTCTCTCTTCACATGTGTTTGCTTCCCTTTTGACCTTCTCTACTTTGTTTTGACATAGCACAAAAGCCCACATTAGAAACTGAGCAGGTGATGGTGCCCTGCTTTTTGCACAGCCTGAAGAACTATGAGCTAAATAAACCTCTTTTATTTATAAATTACCCAGCCTCAAGCATTCCTTTACAGTAGCACTAAATGGACTAAGATACCCCCATTTTGTTTTACCTGTATACAGTGTAATACATAATTTTATTTATGACAGTAATATTCAAGATATTTGATTGTATAAAAATCATTAACATAATAGTTTTTCCTCATTTCTTATATAGTGACATATCATAATACTGAATAATATTCAACTTATATGACATTATCGAATTATCAAGTCTACATTTTGTATTCACTGATTTCATGGTTGGTGGCAAACTGCACATATTACCCCCAAATAATCTTGTACCCTTATCTCCATAAGGTCCAGCTCTGTCACATTTATCTCAGTGACAGCATGTTTAGTAATAACACAAGTATATACAGTTTTGAAAACCAAATGTGGCTATCTAGGATGTGTCCATTTTAGTAAGCTGTGGTTTTTAAAGAATTTGTTAATCTCTTATAAATTATATTATTGGCATATAGTTCCACATTCCTTTTAAATCTGTAGTAACTTTCATCTCTCCTTTCATTTTCATGTGTAAGTAATCCACATCAGTTATATATATATGTCTGTATAAATTTAGAGTCGTATTACCCCAGTTTTAACCCACAGTGTTTTGATCAACCTGTGGAATCAAGGTGGACGCCCCACACCAACCAATATTTGGTTCGGATATCAAGACTGATGATATCACATATGCACTTAAAGGGTATGAAAGGTTTAATTCTCATATGATGCTTTTGAAGGATAACAGGGCAGGTTTGCAAGCTGGTCTAAAGACGGCTCAAATGTGAGCTATTGGGTTTTATCGTGGTTCAAGGGTGAGGCAGGGATGAGGCTTCTTATCCAAATGCTAGGGCTGCATGATTTGAGTTTTCTGTGGACATGGAAGAAGGGAGCTTCTGGGCTTTTGTATCTCACCCAGATATAGGGAAGAACAGGAAGGGAAAGTGATGGGGCTTGAAAGATATCAACAATGAAATGTCAAAAATTGAGTCAGACATTCATATTATTGTCCTATCAACAGAATGAAGGATAAAAAACCTATGGTCATTTCAATTGATGCTGAAAAAGCACTCTGTAAAATTCAACATCACCGCCTAATAAAAACTCTCAAAAAACTGGATATAGAAGGAACTTACATTAACATGATAAAAGCCATATATGACAGACCCAAAGCTTCTTTTAAAAGAAAATCTTACAAAAAAAATGAACAATAAAGTGGATAGATTTTTGTTTTGTTTTTCATTTTTATTTTGGAAGAGAGTTCTTTGGAATTCTTACATTCCAGTTTTGCTCCTTAATGATAAGCATTCTCATAGTGGAATTCTTTTTGGTAGTGCTAGAAAATAGTTAAGTTCTAGGGGAGGTGAAATTATCCAAATAATATAAAACAGAGGCTATATAATTCCTCTTTCATCACCAAGAAGAGATTGACTTGTTCCTATCTAAATTTGTGGCAACATTACATGTTGATGATTAATTTTCTTCCTTTACTTTTTTTTTTTTTTTTGAGACAAGGTCTTGCTCTGTTGTCCAGGATACAGTGCAGGGGTGTCATCATAGCTCACTGCAAAGTCAAGCTCCTGGGCTCAAGTGATCCTCCTGCCTCAGCCTCCGGAGTAGCTGGGACTACAGGTGTGTGCCCCCACATCCAGCTAATTTTTCTATATTTTGTAGAGATGGGGTCTCATTATGTTGCTGAAGCTTGTCTTGAACTCCTGGCTTCAAATGCTCCTCCCACCTTGGCTTCCCAAAGTGCTAGGATTACAGGCATGAGCCACTGAGCCCAGTGTCTTCCTTCACTTTTTAAAACTTTTTTCTTAATGTTCATGTTATCTAGTTGAGGATTTTTTGTTAATGGCTGAAAGTTGTTGTGCTCCCTTAATTTTGAATTTAAAAGTTTTTTTTCTTGAAAATAACTTATATTCTTGGCAAACCGTAAAATAATAAAGTGCAGAATAATTTCAGAAAATAATTCAGCTTATCGCCATCCAGGCTGAGTCAAAATGTAACAATAATAAATTAAAATGTTTAATAAATATCCACTAATTTCTTAGCTATATGCCAGAAACCACAAAGAATACAAAATATTGAGGGAGGGGTAAGATGGTGGATGAGAAAAACTGCCAGCCAGAGTGTCTCTGCAAGAAAGATAGATTTTAGAAGAAAGTGAAAAAAAATAAATAAATAAAGAGGCAGACAAATATACATCAGATGAGGATCGAAAGGAAGTGTGCCAGAAACTACAGGAGACCCCACAGGAAGAAGTCGTGGAGGAGAACTGAAAGGAGAAAGGCCCCTGAGAGGCTTGGAGACCAGCGACAAGGGTAGGTGGAGCAGTTAAATTTCTACTCCCTTCTATCTTGGACTGTTGGTGGGCTCCTGAGTGGTTGGAGAGAGACCTGCTAACACCAGCTCAGAGGTGGCTGCTGCCAGTAAGCGGTGAGCCTTTTGTGGACAGGGCACCAGGCTCCCAGCTCCCTCAGGGCACCTCTGGGACCACAGACCCCATCCTATTGGCAGGCTTCATATTCTTCATTCTCCCCTTCCCCTTTCCTACCCGTGGCTGCCAAGAGAGACAATTTAGCTACTACCCAGAGGCATCTGCTGGGAATGGGATCTTTCCTTTTGGGGCCCTATAGTGGACTGAGGGGTACTCAGACTGTGGGCTCCCTTCCTGCCAGCCCTCCCAGGTGCAGCTTGCCTGGTGACTCCAGGAGAGGGGGGCAAATCCAGAGGTGGAGAGACATTGTTCCAGCTTAAGCACCCCATGGCTGACTTGAGACCAGCATTCCTCCCCCTGGTAGGGTCAGGGATTGATCTCCGGGGCCCAGGGGACAGACCTGCCGACCAGATCCCATACACCCAGGTCTCGATCACATTGCCTGGGTACACAGAAGGGATATTTGTAACAAACCTACGAGGTGTGTGTGCCTTCAGGGGCAGATCAGCATGCTTGAAGGACAACTCTCCTCCCATGGGAGGGCTGTGCACTCAGCTCAGGCTGCGATCCTGGGCAGGGACCGTCCCAGCCTGCATCACAGCCAGGGGAGATCCACTGGCTTGAGGTCCTGCCTGCCAGCACAGGCCAGGGAGAAACCGCAGAATAGGGGAGGGTGGAAAGGAGCAAGGCCTGCTCCAGACTGCAGGTCTCAGACAGCCTCACCTCCATATGCAGACTTTTTGCCTGAGTGGGGCCATTTCAGCACCCCCCGGCAGCTTTGTCCAGAAGCAGAGAACAGATCTTTGACCTCTACTAACAGCATGTGTGGATCTTGAGGGCAGGCTCACCCAACCCAGCTCTGCCCAGCTTCACTCCCTCATCTACCCTGACTGATGGGGAGAGTGAGGCCACATCCAGAAATCCCAGGGCACCATCCACCACCCGAGGCACTAGAGTGCCTCTCTAGAGGAACAAAAGCTGGTTCTAGGACCCAAAACAACACTGCAGCCTGCTCCTCTCAGCAAGCATCACTTACTGACAGGGAGGTCATTCTGCACAACCTTTAAGTGCATCTACTGACTCATCATACAGGGTGTAGTCAAATCTCACCCACGAACACCACCTACTGGCTCAGAGACTAAACAGGGCGTGTCATTATCCAAACAAAAATCTAAAGATGAGAAGCAACAGTTGATCGAGATGGGAAGGAATCATGGAAAGAACTCTGGAAGTATAAAGAATCAAATGGAAAGCACACCTCCCAAGGGGAACACCAGCTCTCTAGCAATCAACTAAATTCAGGACACTAAAATGACAGAAGAAGAATTTTGAACATGGATTGTAAGAAAACTCAATGATATGCAAGAGAAAATAGATAACCAAAACAAAGAAACCACACAAAAAATTCAGGACTTGGAAGAAAAATTCACTAAAGAAATTGAAATATTAAAGAAAAATCAAAAAGAACATTAGGAAATGAAGAATTTATTCAAGGAATTATAAAACACAGTGGAAAGTCTCAAGAACAGGGTAGATCAAACAGAAAAAAGAATCTCAGGGATTGAAGATAATGACTTTCAATTAAATAAGTCAGTTACAGAGGATAGAGCACAGGGAAGTGAATTCTGCTAACAAACCAATTGCAAAAATGTGGAAACAACCCAAGTAAGTGCCCATTAATACATGAGTGGATTAAGAAAATGTGGTATATGTATACCATGGACTTCTACTCAGCCACAAAAACAATGGTGATCTAGCACCACTTGTATTATCCTGGGTAGAGCTGGAGCCCATTCTACTAAGTCAAGTATCCCAAGAATGGAAAAAGAAGCACCACATGTACTCACCATCAAATTGGTATTAACTGATCAACACTTATGTGTACATATAGTAATAACATTCACTGGGTGTTGAGCAGGTGGTGGGGAGGAGGGGATGGGTATATTCACACCTAATGGGTGTGGTGCGCACCATCTGGGGGATGGACACGCTTGAAGCTCTGACTCAGGTGGGGCAAAGGCAAGATAAGTAACCTAAACATTTGTACCCTCATAATATGCTGAAATAAAAAAAAATTAAAAAAGAATACAAAATATTATCAGATTATGTTGTATACATAAAAATGTATGTTATAAAGTGATAAAAACTTTAAAATAAAATCTATTAATATATATTATTGGCACTAAATATAATTGTTACATATAATACTTAATTCAAAAGATAATATGTGACTGCTACTCCTGTCAATTTTATTTTGATTGTTCTTTCATGGAAAGATAAGCACTGTCTGGTTACCAGTGAAATAATTGTGGCAGGGTGAAGATGAAACTTTAATCGAAAAATGAAAGATCACAGAAAGAGGAGATGCATTCCCAGAAAGATCAAAATTAACAAATACAGAAAAGTGGAAAAAACACAAGGAACCCTATGGATTGATTAATCATACTTCATGGTTTACCTGAGATAGTTCTGGTTTAATTATATCATTCCAAAAACTTGATAATAACATGCTTATTTACTTTAAAATGTGGCTATATTTGGACAATTAATCTTATGGTCATCTAATCTATGGACTTATCAAGGAGACAGATCACTTGCAAAGAATCAAAGAGATGATTTGGATTGGCAAAAAGTTTGTAGAGAAGGTGAGCTCAAGGGTATATATTTTATCCAAATTTTGTTCATAAGTTGAGGACAAGAGAGTTGAAGTGACTTTTCAGAAATTGCTCAGCAAGGAAAAGGCAAAGCTGACACACAAACCAGGATTAATCTGACTCCCAAGTCTGTGATCTCCTAGGGAAACAGAAAGAACAGTGCCATGGAAGCTAAGGTAGGGGAGTTTACAAATGGAATGAGGTCTTCAAATATGATTGTGTTCATTGACTACCTTTAAGAAAAAAGTATCCATGACATGACAGTGGGAAATTGTAGATAACTTCGTATTGGGGAATTAATGCCTAATAAGATAAAGACATATTTTGAAAAGACTTATCTTGTGAAAAAAATTGTAGCTATGAAAGCTGTAAATTTTGTTTAGAAGCATAGAGGATTTCAGAGAAGGGCTTTTGCTTATTAGTGAAGAGAATGCTTGAATGATTTGAAGACATATGGAAACTAGGAAATTAAAAGAGAGTGAGCAAAATGGGAAAAATTGAAAGGCAGAGGGAGAAAATAATTTGCTGGATGGAGTCCCAGAATAGTTTGAGAGGCTGTGATATAGCACACAGGTGGAAGAAAATACAAGCATGATAGCTGTAGGAAGCCAGTGTCCCAAGTAAATTTTGTTAGAACATAAATAGCAATGAATGACAATGAAGCTCCGTTTGGGGGTTTGCTATGATTTGCTCCATTTGTAAAATAAAGTGGAAAGGACACTTTTCCTTAAATTGAGAAAGCTGCTGGCCAAGTCTGACCAAGGTCAAAGTCATTAGTCTAGCCGAAGCACTAGGTGAAAGGATCAGGAGAACTCAGCTCAGTGCTGGTATCCAGGAAGCCTGGGCACCTGGAAAGGAATTAATTGGTGACCCAGCACTAATTGGAGAGCAGCACAGCCAAGATCATTAAACATCTGATTTTCTAGAAAGTATCTATTCCTTCCAATTAACATTACAAAATCTTTAGTCTTAAGATTGGTCTCCTGTTGTTCAGAAATGAATGGAGTAAAATTCTGAGTACAATTTTGGAGAAAGAAAGATTATAGTTTACTGATTTAAGCAGATATTTTATGTGGATACAACTTAAATACATGCATTGCAAACAATTAATCCAATCACCTATTAAGTGTCCAGGCTATTTATTTATAGAACAAATATTTGTGTAATGCAAACTTTATACTATAACATCTTTAGATTGGTCGATATTTTTCACATCCATAATAAAATTGAATTCAGTTTTTTTAATCAAAGGTAGAGTCAACTTACCATTATGTGCATCAAGTTATTTTTCAAATAAAAATTTATTTGAAACTGTTATCTTTCACTATAGGCTAAATCTACAAATGTTTATATTTGTGTGTGTTTATTGTGTGTGCATCTGTTTGTGAATATTCACACATCTGCTCTAAATGGATAGATGTGGGAGGTTGATAACTTCTCAGATATTATCAATTTAAAAGAGCATTCCCTATACCTGAATGGTTTCGTGACCTTCAGTTTGGCAAGGACTGCTGCCTCAAAGCCTAAATTATCATCAAACAGCAAAATAATAACTTGGTATTTGTCCAATAATATAATTATTTAGTAATAGTCTTTAGTTCAATGAGATAAAATAACTTAGAGAAAATGGTAGGAAATTAGGAAGATCTTTGTTTAATTCAAGTGAAATTTATAGAATAATAACTATATTCCAGGCCATGTACTAGGCACACATTTAACAAACAGAAAATGTTTCTTCCATCATAGAAGTCCCAGTCTAGGATGGGCGACAGGCATGTAAATAGCTGCACTGTAATAAAATGGGATAAATATCCTATATTATCCTAATCACTTGAATTAGGTGCTATAGAGTTATAATAGATGGATAGAGAGATTCAGTCTATGGAGGAGAGCCAATGAGTTTTGGCAAGGCCTTCAAAGAAGAGTTGACATTTAAAATAGCCCTTGAAAAATCATTAGATCTGTGCCAGGATGTGGGTGGGACATGTGAAAAAGGAAGGCACTGCATTTGCAAAATATGTTGTTATTTGGACAATCAGAAAGTACCCCAGATTATTCTTAATATGCTTATTCTGATCGTATGACGTTGGCATTTTGCCAGCCTTAGACAGACTCCCAGTACTTCAGACATAGTGTGGTGGTAAGGAAGAGCATTTAAGTTCAGCAAGGAAAGGACGTGTATCTCATCCATAGATCTCCCATAATTTTATAAATTTTCCTACTGGGAAGTATGATCTTTACTTCACAGCTGGAGGGAGTGAAGCGAAGAGAAGATAAGTGGCTTTCCTAATAGATACCACAAAACCAAGCAGCCAAGCAGGACCCATGTGCAATGGCTCCTAACTCCCAATTCAGCACTCCATTCACTGGACTCATCCACTCCATCCACATGTCTCATAATTGGAGTTTGCCCTTTGCTAGAGAATAAACAAGAGGGTGAGCTAATTTAGTAAATGCATTTACGTATGCACAATCAGATCCTCGATGCAAATTTAGGGACCAAGGATTATCATAAATATGAAACGCATGTAATTAATATTTATTGAATATATATTTCTAAGTTCCTCAAAATTCATTTAATAAATGTAGCCTAGACTAAATTAGGCAGGGTGGAGAAATAGTATCTATTAAGGGTTTATTATGAGGAAGTTTAGATACTTTGTGTACTTTTCTCATGTAATAAATAATAACTCTATGCGACAGGGACAGTGATTTTATCCTTTTATAGACGAGAAATCTGAAAATCAAAGAGGTAAAGCAATTTGTACAAAGTTACATAAATAATATAATGTTTGTCTGACTCTAAAGTCCATGTCCTTTTCACTATACCACAATACTGTCATAACACATGTTTAGGCTAAATAACATAGTTCAAATCCTGCCATGTGTTTGAAATCAAAAGTACTTCCTACTTATTTTCCATATTTAGTCTTATAAAGTTCTAGAACCAAGTGATCATCACTTGGGTGATGATGATGATGATAGTGATGATGATAGCTAATGATTATTGAATGCTTATATTGTCCTAGATGCTCTTCTAAGCTTTTTATGTGCATTAACCGATTTAATCCTCATGATAACCTAATGGACTAGATAGTTTTATTGTCCGCATTTTGATGTGGATATAATACAAAAAAAGTTTAAGTAACTTGCCAAAGTTGGCTTGGCTAGTGACTTGAAATCCAGGCATCTAGCCCCACTGCCTGCAAAATTAGTTATGTTCTAGTGGCATATCCAGAGGAAGAATAAATAAATAATATTGTATTGGTTGCCTAATATGTGCCTGAAACTTGGCTAGGTGTATTTTTCTATATATTTTATTTAATTGCCAGAAAAGCATGGTACTTAAGCAAAATAGTGTACTGATTAAGAGGACAGTATCTGAAGTTGATAGGAAACACTGAGTATTTATGTATGATTTTATTATTATCATCCTATTTTATGCATTAAAGACAATATCCTGAAATTCAGAGAGGTAGTTTGCACAAAGTCATACAGCTAATATGTGCTATAGTCATAATTTGGAAAAAGAATTCATGCTATTTACCCATCATTTCTTTAAAATAAATTTTATTGTATATATTCGAGGTTTACAATGTGTCGTTATGGGGTACATATAGATAGTGTCTCAGTACATTTGTGTTATTATAAAGGAATATCTGAGGCTGAGTAATTTATAAAGAAAAGGGGTTATTTGGCTCACAGATATGCAGGCTGCACAGGAAGCATGGAACCAGTATTTGCTTCTGGTGAGGGACTCAGTCTGCTTCCACTCAAGGCAGAAGGTGAAATGGAGCCAGCCTGTGCAGTGATCACATGGTGAGGGAGGAAGTGAAGGAGGGGAGGAGACGCCAGGCTCTTTTTAACAATCAAATCTCATGGGAAATAAGAGTGAGAACTCACGCGCTCCAGAGAGAATGGCATCAAGCCATTCATGGGGGATCCTCCCCAGCAAACCAAACTCCTTCCCCCAGGCCCCACTTCCATCCCAGGGATCAAATTTCAACATGAGACTTGGCGGGGCCAAACAAACCGTATCCAAACTTTATCACATAGTAAAAGGGTTACTACAGTGAAGCAAATTAACATATTTGTCATCTCACTCAGTTACTTTCTGTGACAAGAGCAGCTAAAATCTACTTATTTAACAAAAATCCCTAATACAATATAATTTTATTAACTATAGTCTTCATGTTGTACATTAGATCTTTAGGTTTGTTAATCATATGAATCTGCTACAAATTTACTTCAGGGATATGTTACAGTATGTTCATTGGTTCACCATAGGATAGATAATTTTCTATTCTATTTGTGGAATAAGAATAATTAGTGTTCTGTGGAATTACAGCAGTGCACACCTACCCCTTGGGTTATCAGGGAAGGCTTCTTAGTGGAATTGATGACTATCCATTATTATGAAGGATGACAGGAGATATTCAAATAAAAAATGGGAGGAAGAAGGAGGACAAGGAAATGGCATTCCAAATAGAAGGGCTAAAAGTATAAAATCTTAGAAAAACTTTTATCAGTATAACTGGATGCAGGTTGAGCATCCCTAGTCCAAAAATCTGAAATCCAAATACTCCAAAATCTAAAACTTTTTGGGCACCAACATGATACCACAAGTGAAAAATTCCACACATAAATTCTCAACACAAACTTTGTTTTATGCACAAAGTTATTTTAAAAATTGCATAAAATTAACTTCAGGGTATGTGTATAAGGTGTACATGAAACATAAATGAATTTTATTTTAGACTTGGGTCCCCTCTCCAAGATATCTCATTATGTATATGCAAATATTTCCAAATAGAAAATATCCAAAATCTGAAACACTGCAGGTTTCCAGTATTTCAGATAAGGGATACTCAACCTATATGGGGTATTGGTGGATGGTTGTTAAGAGTTAGGCTCAGAGAGAGAGTAGCAGTGTTCAGTTAAGAAAGACTTAAGAAATCAAAGAGGCAACACAACTGTGGTACTTTAGTTAAGCAACTTTAGGTAGACATTAAAATAAGCGACAGATTACTCAACATACACTGAGAAAGGAATGGGAGAGTGAGTAGAATTTGAGGAAGATCCTGAAAAATAACTTTGACTTTTGATAATGGAAAATAAGTGTCAATTAAATACCAATGAATCAATGTGAACTAAAAAGAATAATTCAGGTCACGCAATGCTATCTGTAGAAAAAAATTAATAAGGAAAATTAAGACCAAAGCTAACAAAAACATATTTTATTCCATATATCATTTTCCCTGCCCAACAAACACCTAAATATTTATTGAATTTATACCACGATAGACCTTGTAGTTACTTAGAATCTGTTTCGTCATACCATTCTGTACCATTGTATAATTGAATCAAGTGTATTAATATAAACAATTCTGTGAAATTTACCCTAATATGATAAAAAAAAATAAGGCAAATGATACTGCTATTGGTGTGCTTGGAATTTTTTTAGATAATAGATTTAACTTTTTTTTTTTTTTTTTGAGACAAGGTCTCACTCTGTCACTCAAGCTGGAGCGCAGTGGTGCAATCATAGCTCATTGCAACCTTGCACTCCTGGACTCAAGGGATATTCCCACCTCAGCCTACCGTGTAGCAGGGACTATAGGCGGGCACCACCACGCCTGACTAATCTTCTATTTTTGTAGAGACAAGTTCTCACTATATTGCTCAGGCTGGTCTCAAACTCCTGGCCTCAAGCAATCCTCCTGCCTTGGCCTCTCAGAATGCTAGGATTATGGGAGTGAGTCACCATGCCCCAACCTAATAGATTTAACTTTCAATTTTTTTTTTTTTATTGCTGTTTTTGGTTTACTTCCTTTATATTTCTGTCCTCTTAAACGCTTCTCTTCTGTGTATCCCCTTGGATGATGATGATAATGCAAAATAACCATGTTGGGGCTCACCAGGTTATCTATAAGAATTATTTAAAAGAATGTACATTATATTTGAGATTCTGGCTCTTTTCATAGTCTCGTGTTGGTAAATTACGACTGCAAAAATACTGACTATATGCTCCTGATTCTTTTGAGAAATAGCTTTCATTTTTATTTTAATTTTTAACAGCTTAAATTAAAATCTTAAAAAAAATGGGAAACTAAAAACGATATTTTTAACCTACATGAATAAAGCCTTTCCCTTATTACTAGCACTAGAATTCCCCATCTGTTTTGTTAATCTAAGTATATTTCTCTCCTTTTGATAATTGAGAATGCTGTACTTAATATGTACCATGTCCTCATTTCTGTTATAGCCAAAGAAATATTAATTTGTTTCTGAGAGCTGTACTTATATGTCAGTGGATAGATTTAGTACTAGGATGCCTGGAAAAATTCCAGATTTTTTAAAAAATAGACTAAACATGTGCACATTGTGTTTTACTTTGGCAGGTGTATGGGGCTGACTGTAGTATAAATTAGCATATTGAAAAATATTTGCATACTTTCAGCAATTGAAGAGTCCAATTTATGGTATTCATTTCAAGATAAGATATAATCAACATGTGTCATTGAGGTAATTTTCTCCAAATGATTCGTGATCAATATCTTAAAGAAAGAAAAAAAATCAAAATATTAACCCTTCATTCCTAAATATTGTGTCCAATATTTGGCAGATCTCAGAAAGAATTGTTAGTGATGTTTATATTCCTATACTAATTATCACAAGCGATTTTCTCTTTCAAGAAATGAGCCATTTTTCATCATTGTTTCAGGAATGAATCATCTTTCAATTCCTATGTATTTCTTCTCAGGAAATTTCTTTAATGGGAATGTGGGTACAGTCAATTGCTTCCATAACACCGAAAATCTAGCAATCCAAACAAATCATTTTCACATGTTGCAGGTGCTGTCTATTAGAAGAAAAGCTGCACTTTGATGTTCTTTTAATTAAAGTTTCTATTAAATTAGTTAGCATTCTGAAAAGAGATATTTCAGTTTCCTCTGGTTATCAACCTGTCAGTTCCAGAAAGTTTCAATGGCCAGTTGGTTCTGCACTTTTAGTTTTTTTACTTTGGCAAGTACAAAACAAACTAGGAAGTGCTGTTTTATCTTTTAATTCAAACTTGCCCGCAACACTAAATTACACTTTATATGGCAGAGAACTTGTAAACACTCTAAGTCTCACCGCTGGAAGTTTTGGAATTCAGTTAAAGTAAGTTTCTATTTGGTATCCATT
>NW_012148352.1:348044-350029 GCF_000956105.1 Propithecus coquereli
GCTTTCCTCATTAAACTTAATTATTTCTAGCTTTTGATTTAAAATAAGAGTTGTGTAACTCTTCCTTTCTCTTGAACAATTAGAGGCCATCGTAGGGTTATTAAATTGGCCTAATTTCAATATTGTTGTATCTCAAGTAATAGGGAGGCCCAATGAGAGGAAAAAAGACAGGGAAAAGGCCAGTGAGGGGAACAGTCAGAACACACACAACATTTGTCAATTAAGTTTGCTGTCTTATATACGCGCACTTCATGGCACGCCAAAACAAGTAAAATAGTAACATCAAATGTCACTGGTAACAAATCACCATAACAAATATAATAGTGATGAAAAAGTTTGAAGTATTGTAAAAATTACCAAAATATGACACAGATGTGAAGAGAGCACATGCTGTGGAAAAATGGTGCTGATAACTTGCTTGACACAGGGTTGCCACAAACCTTCAATTAAAAAGTAAGTGCTGCATTTGTGAGGTAGGATAAAGCAAAGTGCAATAAAACTAGATATGCCTGTACCTTATGCTGCTGTATATATTCAGCCATTTTTCCTGGCTGCTGATTGATCAGGGTGGTGGTTACTGATTGTTGGGGTGGCTGTAGTGATATTTTAAATAAGACAACAATAAAGTTTGCTCTATCAATTGACACTCCCCGTCAGGAAAGATTTCTATGTAGCATGTGATGCTGTTTGATAGCATTTGACTCTAGTAGAATTTCTTTCTAGGAGAATTTCATTCTCCTCTTCACATTCACAATGATAGGAAAAGTTGGAAAAAAGTTGAGTTCTTACTTTGACTTCAAATACTTAGAAGAAGCAGTGTGTCTTCACAGTCACCATAAAATATCCATTCACATGAGTAATTCTATAGAGCTCATTAAAAATATCTCAGAGGATATAGATTATTACCTACAATAAGGAGAATTATTTGATTAATCCCCATTAGGTATTTCTTTTTTTTATTTTCTTTCTTGCTTATTCTCTACTCTATGGTGCCCATTAGATATTTCAATTTTGTCCATAGTCTCCATAGCCACCGCCCTGTGGATTTTACAAGTATGATCAGCTTCCTTGAGTATGCAAAGTCACTTCCACATAAAATGTAACTCAGGCCCCATCTTGGGCCAACTTCTATCTTCAGAAGACTTCTCAAAACTTCTTTGCAACAAAATCAGTCTTCCACTTCTAAGGAATTCAAGCACCAATTAGCTACTAAGAAGGTAAACTTTTCTTCACATCTTATGCTTCCTCAGTTCTAGTAATCAGTATAGGCGATTCACATGTGAACAAGGGCAGGGTGTATTTTTAGAGAGTTTTCAGTTTTATAAAAATGATAAGCTTATAAACAAGTAATTATAATGTAGCTTAGTTTTCTAAAAGATAAATGCACAACCTACCATGCTACCGCAATACAGGAAGGTGGATCATTAACTTTACGTGATGAAGTAAGGAAATGAATTCATGAAGCATGCATAGGATATCTTTGAATTCAGAATAAAAAATGTAATAGTCCAATTAAAATAAAGTAATCATGGTTAAGGTCTAGAATGCCATTGAGGGTTATGTGATAAAATTAAATCAGGATAAGTAGTCAGTTCATTATCAAAGCAAAGTATGCTGTTGTGAAGGATGTGGGTCAAACTGGAAAAAGAATAGAGGTAGGGGTAGTAGTTAAGAAGGTTCCGAAATCATCTGGAAAATGGATGGTAGTTGTCTTATCTAAAACCTTGACAATGAGGATAAGAAAAGTGGGAGCAACATGATCAATAATGTAAACCTGAATGATGTATTCATAGGGAAAGGGGAAGAAAAAATGGTGTAGTGGAGGATCCCATGGTAACTTGTGAGTGATCCGACAGACAAGGAGACATAGATGGACAGTTTGTGAAAGAACATGCTTAGCTCAGTTTTAGACATTTTGAGGTAAATGTGTACAATCAAGTGCAAATGTGCAGTAAAAATCACATATGGTGTTAAAAATGTTGATT
>NW_012148352.1:351909-352634 GCF_000956105.1 Propithecus coquereli
TGAATTCCCAGCACATGGTCGGTGCCTAGTTGATGGTTCCTTCTATCATTCTTTCCTCTCCCCTTTACATACAGACACACATACACAAACACACACTCATTCAATCAATACTCATTGAGGGGGTTTCCTACATTCAAACTCTTTCTCCAGAGAAAAGAGTTCTCAACTGATCTGTATTGCACTATAGATAATAATATTTTCCTTAAGTATTGAAAGTATGTGGAAGTCCCAGGAAAAACATTTGCTGTTTTGAAGAGACGTTCCAAATTCTAAATCTCTTTGAAATTTTTACAAACAAAAGACTAGTAGTTAGTGAAAGACTTGAAATTTGATGTATTTGGGAGATTCAATTTTTTTCTTTTCTATTTTAAAAATTCACATCTGCTTCTATATAGTGGATGGCTTCTAGTTGCCCTTGGATTTTGGTTGATTCTTTCTATTGTGAGAACTGAATTCAAGATTTCTTTAAATGGTTCAAACATCTAAAAATTCAGCTGAGGAACCATGTCTTAATGGATAATGAATTGCATTCTTCAGGATACATATTCCCTCCTTCTTCTACTGGCTTGTCTTTGATAAAATATGAAGTATGAGAGTTTGTGAAATGGAAAAATAGTTCATGAAACATTCCTACAGGTTATCTCCCAAAATGATATTTGATATTGATAGGCTCTAAATAAACTTTCAAAGGTTAGCATTATTTAAGGATAAGATTAAATAAGTCT
>NW_012148352.1:352684-353621 GCF_000956105.1 Propithecus coquereli
ACTACCATCCTGAATTTGTTGTATTTACAGATAAAGATTATTGTGCTTTACTGTATGTCATTTCTGAATGAACTTGAGGGAAACAACACTAAATAGATGTACAGTAAATAGATGTACTGTTATCCAGGCTTTGTTATTCCATTTATAGAGCACAGGATGAGTAGATTCAACATAATTCTTAAGGGCCCAGGGATTTTCAAAATGGTAAATGAGTACTGGCTTCAACTTAAAGTAACCAGCTTTGAGCCTCTGACAAGAGAATAAGCCTATCCTTTGAAACTTTGAAGTCTAGTATGGACTTCTCTTCTGTAGCTATGAAAGTCCTAGATGGCAACTTCTTCCAATCAATAATAAACCTATTTCATCTACATTAAATATCTCTTGTTTAGTGTAGCCATCTTTGTCAATTGTCTTACCTAGATACTCTGGACAGCATGCTCTAGCTTCTATATCAGCACCTTCTATATCACCTTGTACTTTTCTGTTATGATGACAGCTCCTTTCCACAAAGCTCATGAACCAACCTCTGTTAGCTTCAAACTTCTCTTCTGAATCTTCTTACTTCTCTCAATCTTCATAGAAGTGAAGAGATTTAGGGCCTCACTCTAGATTAGGCTTTGGCTTAAGGTAATATTGTGGATAGTTTGATCTTTCATCCAGACCACTAAAACTTTCTCCAAATAAGCAATAAGTCTTGTCCCTTTCTTGTCATTCGTGTATTCACTGGAGGAACACTTTTAATTTCCTTCAAGAACTTTTTCTTTGCATTCACAACTTAGCTGTTTGGCACAGAAGGCCTAGCTTTCCACCTATCTTAGCTTTCAACATCGCTTTCCTCATTAAACTTAATTATTTCTAGCTTTTGATTTAAAATAAGAGTTGTGTAACTCTTCCTTTCTCTTGAACAATTAGAGGCCATCGTAGGGTTATTAAATTG
>NW_012148352.1:363121-364969 GCF_000956105.1 Propithecus coquereli
GTTTTAATTATGAATGGGTAATAGATTTTATCAAATGCTTTTTCTACATCTATTGAGATGATCATATAGTCTTTGTTTTTGCTTCTGTTTATGTGGTGAATCACATTTACTGATTTATGTATGTTAAACCATCCTTGCATCCCTGGGATGAAACCCATTTGATCATGATGAATTACCTCTTTGATGTCCTATTTCATTCAGTTTGCTAGTATTTTGTTGAAGATTTTTACATCTCTGTTCATAAGGGATATTAGTCTGCAGTTTTCTTTTTGTTGTGTTGTGTTCTTCCCTCGCTTTGGTATCAAGTTGATACTGGTTTTGTAAAATGAGTTAGGGTAGAGTCCCTTCTTCTCAAAGTTATGTAATAATTTACCTGTTCTTCTTTATAGGTCTGATAGAATTTGGCTGTGAATCCGTGTGGTCCAGGACTTTTTTTATTGTTGGGAGATTTTTTTTTATCACTGCTTCAATCTAGCTGCTTGTTATGGATCTATTCAGAATTTCTATTTCATCTTGATCCAGTGGGTTTCCAGGAATTTATCTATTTCCTCCATGTTTTCTAGTGTGTATGTGTAGAGGTTTTCATAGTATTCATGGATGATATTTTGTATTTATGTGGTGTCAGTTGTAATGTGTCCTTTTTCATTTCTGATTCAGCATATTTGAGTCCTTTCTCTTCTATTTATGGTTAATCTGGCTAGTGGTCTACCAATTTTGGTTTCCATTTCATATAGTTCTGCTCTAAGCTTTGTTATTTCTTTTCTTCTGCTGGTTTGGGGTTTGGTTTATTCTTCTTTTTCTAGTTCCCTGAGATGTGTCGTTAGGTCATTAAGTTGTCGTCTTTCTGTCTTTTTGATGTAGGCATTTAAGGCTATGAACTTTCCCCTTAGGATTGCTTTTGTTGTATCCCATAGATTTTGTTACCTGTGTCCCCTTTCTTGTTGAATTCGAGGAATCTTTTGATTTCCATCTTAATTTCATTATTGACTCAAGAATCATTCAGCAGCAGTTTGTTTAATTTCCATGACTTTGTGTAGATTTAAGTATTTCTCTTGCAATTGATTTCTAGTTTTATTTCTAGTTTTATTTCTAGTGGTCTGAGAAGATACAAGGCATGATTTCAATTTTTTTGTTTACTGAGACTTATTTTGTGGCCTAGGATATGATTGATCTTGGCAAATGTCCCATATGGTGATGAGAAGAATGTATATTCAGTAGCTTTATGGTAGAATGTTGTGTAAATGTCTGTTAGGTCCATTTGTTCTAGAATCCTGTTTTAAGTTCAGTGTTTCTTTACCAATTTTTGTCTTTGATCATCTGTCCTGTTCTGTCAGTGGGGTATTGAAGTCCCTGGCAATTGTGGTGATAGTGTTTATTTCTTTGCTTAGATCTAACAGAATGTGCGTTATGAATCTGGGAGCTCCTTTTTCAGGTGCATATATATTTAGGATTGGTAAGTCTTCTTATTGATCGGGTTATTATTTTTGACTACTCTGTTAATGGCATTCACCAGGGTTGGAAATTAGGAGTCTGCTTTTCTGTGTCTTCAGAATGAACAGTTTCCAGACCTTGTTTGGCCTCCTTTCATCACATTTTTAGTTTTGACATTTATCGGTCCTTGGCAGCAATCATTTTTAAGACCTCATAATTTTGGATAGTTTCTTGAAATAAGCATCAACTTAGCCATCCTATCCCACTCTCAAAAATTTATCATACACAGGATATCACTCACTGAAGTGCAACTCTGATTACAGTTCCTTATTTTGTAAATACTTTATTGATCTGCATATCATTAAGTGGTTCATATTTATTAGCATGAAATTGTGCATAATGATTCTTAATATCTCT
>NW_012148352.1:377041-377655 GCF_000956105.1 Propithecus coquereli
TAAAATTCTTCATTTTCTTCTACTCAATATAACACTGAAGAACGAAGCATTACTCTAGACCTCATTTCAGTGTTGATGCTATTCTCCAGGGCAGTTCATGCATAAATTCTTTTCAAGAATTTATGTTTTGCACTGTCCAGAAGAGAAAAGTTTTTTATTAGGATGATGTGAATTGTTTTTCAACTTTTAGGGAAAATTCTTGGGCAGTTATACTAAACGACCCTCCTATCACAACTATGCACTCGGGCAGCATTTCCTCTGCCATAACAGGTTGTACAATTTAAATAAATGTCATTTTTTCCAAGCTTATAGTTAATTCTGAACCAGCAAGCATGAAATAAATGTTTTAAATAATGTTCCCATTGAAAATCAATATTTTACAGTTTTTATGAGCACTGTATGTAACATAATGAATGCAATAATATTTGCATTACATATTCTTCAAGGATTCTTTATGGAGCCACGCATAGTAGGGAACTAGTTATCTCATATCCTATTCCCTTATGATAGGTTAAAAAAGAAGACATTTCATAGTTAGCATCACATATTTTTACAAAAAATGCATTTGCCAAAAATAATAAATATAAAGAATAATGTAATATTAATTTAAATAT
>NW_012148352.1:377705-378231 GCF_000956105.1 Propithecus coquereli
CTCTGTTAACCACCATTTTCCTCTCTGCTTCTATGAGTTTGATTGTTTTAGATTCAACATATAAATGAGAGCAAGTATTATTTGTCTTTCTGTGCCTGGCTTATTTCACACAGTGTAATGTTCTCTAATTCCATCCATGATGTCACAAAAGACAGAGTTCCCTTCTTTTTATAGGCTGAATAATATTCCATTGTATATATACACCATATTTTCTTTGTCTATTCATTTATTAATGGACACTTAGGTTGATTTCATAACTTCTCTATTATAAATAATGATGCTATAGGAGTGCAGATATCTGTTCTACATACCGATTTCAAATTCTTGGGACATATGGCCAGCAGTGAGATTGGTGGGGCATATTATAATTTATTTTTAGATTTTTAAGAAAACTTCATACAGTTTTCCAGAATGGCTGTTACTAATTTACATTCCAACCAAGAGTTTATAGGAGTTACCTTTTATTCATATCCTTGCCAACACTTTTTATCATTTGCCTTATTGGTGTGCCTTTTTAGTCTGGCAG
>NW_012148352.1:379571-382183 GCF_000956105.1 Propithecus coquereli
ACATTTATGCGTTTTTCCTGTAAGATTTTTATTAAATAAATAGTTTAAATATGCACAGCCTACCACAATGTATGAGCGTAGACCCCAAAGTAGCACGCTTCCGGAGATGTCCTCAGTCTTTAATAATTTACTGACACTTTTGGGTTGAGGACGTATTTATATGTCTGTAGCAAGCCAGAAAACTACCAAGAATAACAGGCTTCTCTCAGATCATTCTGCTCAGATCTCTGAGTCTGGCAATGTAATGAACAGATACTTAGATCAGTCCTGCTTATACATTGTGGATAAGCCTGGCATTGATCAGAGTGTCTAAAAAATAAATTTGGGCTGGTTTTATTACCGAACAACATAGCTCAAGTCTGTGAGTCTCTGATGGTCATTAGTTTCCTGTAGAATGTCCCACACAGTGATTTCTGCAAAGGAATATGCTTCCAACTGAAAGATGAATCCAGTTTATCACATTGGGTGAGAACCCAATTATTTATTTGCATGTTATTTTCAGAAAACATGTCTGTAGAAAATTTAGTAAGCCTTCCCGCTCATCCATTTTTTCTGAAGTGTGAGAATGTTTTGAAAGAGACATGTTCCAAAAACAATTTGGTGCAGTTTTCTTTGATTGGTCTTAACTGTGTTATCATTTCCCTCTTGGGCTCCAAAAGTATACAGACAGAAATGTATCTCCAGCGTTTATTTTAGTTTTAAGAGTTTTATCTTTTCATAATGATAAGCACTTTAGAAAAATTGAGGAGGTATTTGCCTTGGCATGTTTCTAGGAAAGTCCCTTTCTTTAAATGTGTCTTTTCTGATGGTGAGAGAGGAAGAAGGATTCCTGCCTCATGTTTTGTGATTTTAGTTCTTCACTCTAGATCAGTGAGACACACAGACTTCAGCATTAGGTAGCTTTGTTGTCCCAATTCTGCAACTAGCAGTTAGTAAACTGTGCTATCTCCCAGTCAAATTTTCAAACTGTTAGTAAACTGTGTCAGTGAGACATGTCATCTTGTGTAAATTATGTAAAATATAAGAATTTCTATTTCCTCAGAATTAAAACAGCAATAATAATAACAGTATATCTATCAAAGTAGAACTATATTAAGTGAAATAATGTATTCAATGGTTTTAGCTCAGTGCCTGGCATAAAGTAAGGGATTGATAATTTTATTTTAAAATCTTGTCCTATTTTGGATTTTTTTCTCTGCTGATTTTATGTCTTTTTCTCCTAATTCAATGTTACTCACTCAGGGTCAGCTTTTCCCCACAGGGAACATTTCATAGTATCTGGGTACATTTTTGGTGGTCACAACTAGGGGAGGAGAGTTATTAGAATGTAGTGAATGTCACCATTGTACCCTGCACTGGACAAGCCCCCTACAAAGTAAAAATGATATGGACCAAAATGCCATTGTGCCTAGATTCAAAACATCCATGTGTTAAGGTTGAGAAACTGCCCTCATCTATCTTTTTTTATTACCATCTAGCAATTTACTTTCCATTCCAATTTCTCTACTTTCACCTGCTTTTTTTTCTTATTTATTATTATATTTTTGTCTCTCTCCCCTCACAGCCATGTTTAAATAAACATTAATACTTGGATTTTATTTTACTTTTCATATCTTCAAAATATTTCTGTGAAAAATGACCCACATTGTTTAAACACTGGTGTTGAGATAGAAAGTCCACCATGGGCCCTGAGTGTCTGTGAACTTCCTTGTTGAGTGTGCCAGATGACAAGGGTTGTCATCTCTAGACACTCAGCAGTTCCAGTAGCTAGAAATGTAAGTAACTACTTACATCAAGTGACCAGGCACATCGATATTGCAAGGGCTTGTTCTAAAGGGTAGGAGGACTGCTTCTTAGCTGCCTACCACAGAAGGGGCTAGACCCTGAGCCCTGGATTTCTCAAGAGCAGTTCAATGCCATTGGGTGCAGAACCTCCATCTGGGCCCATCGTGTCGCCCCACCGGACTTGAGAGCAAGCAGAACTGGCATTATCATGCTTATACTCACACACTTTGCTTGAAAGTGAGTAATAAAACTGTCCTGCTCTGATTCACCAAGTCTCATTGTCTACTTTGGCATTTTGGGAGTTGTGGCAGGTTTATTCTTCATCATCCTCTGTGAGGTTGAGATTGTCCCCTGGAAACTGCAAAACTGCATAATCCATGCAATTGGGAGTGTCCCATAGCACTCAATTTGTAAGGTTTCTTTTTTTTCTTTGTTTTCTTTGTTTTTGTTTCCATTCCAACACTATAGTTATTGATCCTAGTGGGTTTATTTCATCCTCATCATCATCATCATTATCATCATATCATTAATCATTATCACTGGAAGACCATGATTTAGCATAGATCTCTCTGATTCAAAACCCCATTATGCCCTTCCCACTATGACAGGTGTGGTTACCTTGGTGTTATCTTAATCCCTTTTAATCCATGTAGAGACATTTTCTAATTTTAGATTTTCTGCTACTTCTGTCTTGTCTTATAATGATTCCTTAAATATGTAGTTGGATTTTTACTCTACAACACTGTAAATTCCTTAAAGTCTGTGTCGTACTAATTTTTGGATTGGTATACTATAAGCTAGAAAATACCTCAAATGTAGTAGGCTTT
>NW_012148352.1:386651-388166 GCF_000956105.1 Propithecus coquereli
AAAAAAACCCATTAATATTCACCATATTTCTGTCTGAATTTTATTTTCCAAAAGCCCTTCTCTTTCCTTCTACCTGAGTCAGCTGTTGACAAGCAAGATGACAAATTATTTTTCTTTTGTTTGGCCACAGTTGATATATACCCATAATCATGTACAGGTTTTTTCTGGAACGTTATGACATTTCCATGTGATTTGTTTTCTGTGTAAAAGGACTCTTTTATTATGAAAAGGGTTACTACCAGGGTTGGCAATATTAATGCATAATGTCATATGTGGTTGTTTGGACATTATAGTGAAGGCTTCTACGGCTGCCCCGAGTGTTTATTGTTGGCTGTGAATTAATCTGCTGTTCTAATGTGACATGTTCAGTAAAATGACATGGATCATTGGCTGGTTCAAGGTCTCTGCTAAAACAATATACAGTAAATAAAACATAATTCTCCCTGGTCTGAAATGTTCCTAAACCCTGTCCATATCAAAATAAATGGAGTATTGACTAAAATTCCTTTTACCTACTTACTATCATGATATTTAACACTTGTTAAAGTTTATTGCCAATGACCTCTCCCACACTGGGAAGAATGTCACTTTGTTGAGCTTAATAAACACTGGTGTCTAAAGGAAACATTCATCTGGAAATTTTTAGTGGGATCAGTGTAAAATCTTTGCATCTTTTCCAGAGTTCCAATAAGCAGATGCGAATGCATGTGAGTGCACAAGCTTGCTTCTTTCTATTTATCACTTTAACAAACTCAACCTACATGTGGGATTTAGCTTATATCTTGAACAATAACACAGGTTGTTGAACATCAAAGTTATTTAAAGCATATGTTTATAGCTTGACTCTGAGGAGTTCCCTTAGAAACAGACATGAGGATTAGATGTGGGGGCAAACACACTGCTCCCCAGCTCCCTTAGAAAGAACATCTCGGCTCTTACTTGTTTTTTAAGATTTTATTTGAAGAAAGGGGCTTATGAATATGGCAACAAAATTTGTAACTTCAGCTCCATTCATCCCTGGCCTGGGCTGCTTTATCTTTGCGAAGGCAGTCTGAATAAACTGGACTCATGTGAGAGATCACTGTATTTGTACTATGAGACATACAGGTATGATTAACATCTTATTCTGAATGTGGTTATAAGAACCAAATGAGAAAATATTGAAAGGCCTTTGCAAAAGGTTACTCAGGACTCCTTAAGTATTTATCATATGCACATAATTGCGTATTAATAAACTCAGGTTGTATGGTGATCATTTGTAAAAATTCCAAAATGCAGAAATTCAAACTTATACAATTGATAAAAAGTAAAATTGGTTAAGTTGTGAAAACTCATTTTCTTAGAACGTTTGATCTTATAGGTCCTTGATCAAGTTACTAACCTTTTCTAAGCCCCTACTTTCCCATGGAAAAAAAAATATATTATTAACCTCAGGAGTGGTTTTGAGTATAAAATGCCATGATACCAGTGAAGAGAATAGCGCAGTGCCTGGTACAGCAATTAAGCGTAAGTGCT
>NW_012148352.1:388216-390460 GCF_000956105.1 Propithecus coquereli
TAAAGAATAATGTAATATTAATTTAAATATGGAAAACAAGCAAATAGAACTGGGAAATAAATTTATAAATGCAACCTCTGGTTTTTGAACACTGATGCTATATTTAATCCCTTTTAAATGTTTTACAAATACATTATATGGGATTATTTCAGAGTTCTGAAAGCTCTATTGAACTCTAATAATTATCAAGAGCAAGGAGGACTACTGTTGTAAAGCTTGTTCTTTTTTCTTCATTGAGTTATGTGAAATAGACTTCTAGTTAAATTTCTCAAACATTAGGAAACTTCAGGTCTATAGCTCCACATTATAGCCACTCTAAAGCTTAATACATTGGAGAGAACAAAAATCTTTAATCCATGCTTTTTTTTTTTTTTTTTTTTACTGTCTCTGGCATCTAGTTTCCAATTCCTATGTCTCTGCTGTGTTTGTTTAACTTGGATTTTGAAGCCATTAAACTGACTGTATGTGCTCTGCCATGTCTAGTACACTGAGGGATAAATGGGCTCTAATCAGCTGGATTCTTCCAGTGTGCTAATGACTTCCTGTGAATAAGTTAGCACATGGGGTACTGCACTAGCTCTTTCTGATCACTAGAGTACCATTTAGCAAATTGCTGCTGCAATGGGCTCAATGATGCCCCAGTGTTCTGAGAAAGTTAATTGCAGTTTCTAGGGTACCTAACTTCCTCCTATGACCTAACTGAAAACGGAAATGTGGGCAGTTCAGTTTGCCTCCCAGCATTAACTTGATGATGTATTAAGTGCTTTGAACTTCTTAGAACTTCTGTGTAAATGGTAGAGTTTCCCAGCTTTGCTTGCCCTTTTACTCTTGGAAGTATCCTACCCCTCCAGGGACAGAGGAGATAAAACTATTTCTCTACTTGTTTCAACCTTTGGGGAATCTGTCTTTTCAGCTGCTGGCAAAGAATCTGCCTTCCCTTCCCTTCATGACAGAAGGAAGCTGTGTCAGGTTTGGGAAAGCTATCACTGTGCATCTGAGTTTTGAGGCTAAAATGGGGATATTACAGAATGTCTTGATTTTTCCTTGTTTCCTGGGACTGTTTCAATCACTTCAGTAAATAAACTCATGGAGCTTACAATCTAGTTAGGGGTGGAGGAAATCAACATGCTCTGTACCTTTTTCTAACATATTTTAATAATTAGAACATGCAATTGAAGATACAATTGGACTCTTCTATTACTTGCTATAAAAATGAATTTTGGAAAGAGTAAAGGTCAAATGAAAACAGAACAGACTAGGATTACTGCTATCTTTCCTGATTGGCATCCTGGCCTTTGAGAAATATGAATTAACATTTTCCATGTTAACATAAATTAATTATTTTCTTCGTTAGACAACGTTATGACTCTACAGCCAAATTCAATGATGTGACTTTGAGATATTGGGCTCCTGGGAATAAAAATAAGTGCAGACTTTTAAAGTAACTCAATCAGGGAAAGGGAAAGCTCTCTGGGACTAGAATGTTTGATTATCTATCTAAACTTGTAGAAGCTGGCAGGCATAAGGAGCTTCCCCCAATCTTGATCAAAAGTATTGTCCTGTTTTCCATTGATGAGAAAGACTGCTGCTTTATGAGAAATCTTAAGTAAAATAATTAAATATGAGTTCCTTCATAAATTTTAAAGAAAAAGTAATATGCATTATTTTGTAGGAATATTGGATTGTATACTGTGCATTAATATTTGCAGGGATATGTGAATGCTTAGCCAGAAGTATATTGTTTTAAAAAAATTGTCTACCTATTGAAGGGTATGGAATTCTGAAGTTGTCTAAATCAAATCAGTGTAAAAAATAACTCTATCCTTCATACCTATCCATATTCAGGAATTATATTTAATACACACATATGTATATATATATAGATATATCTTATCTATATATCTATTTATATTATACACAGGTTGAGCATCCTTTATCCTAATGCTTGGGACCAGAAGTGTTTTGTATTTTGAAATATATTTTGAAATATCTGTGTATACATAATGAGATATCTTGGGAATGAGATCCAAACCTAAACACAAAATTCATTTGTTTCATATACATCTTATACATATAGTCTAAAGGTAATTTTATACAATATTCTTAATAATTTGGGGCAGGAAACAAAGTTTGTGTTAAGTACTTATGTGTGGAATTTTCCACTTGTGGTGTCATGTCAGTGCCCAAAAAGTTTTCAGATTTTGGACCATTTCAGATTTCATATTTTCAGATTAGGGATGCTCA
>NW_012148352.1:394325-396968 GCF_000956105.1 Propithecus coquereli
TTTACCTGTTTTTGTCCCTGGCTGAATGTAAGATCATTTCTTCTAAAGTATTAACTGATAACTGCAGTTATCTATGTATTACTGACTTTGTTATTAACACTTCAAAGAATACAGTACTATCATATAAAAATAAAATCTTGAAATACATCTCTTTAAACACTTCAAAGAAATTAAAGACAAATGACAGTTTTTAGTCAAGAAAGCTCTTTATCATCACCCATGCCACAGAATAAGTTTTACTTTTATTTGAAATAGTCACCATGAATAGTTTCACCAGTAGTCCAGGAGTGGTAGAAATAAGACTGAAGACAGATTAATAGTAAAATTAATAAAAATAGATAACCCATATATGCCAATTATTATCCATCTGCTCAACCAAATCCATTCTCTCATTTCTCTGCCCTGCTATGTGTTCTGGTTCATTGAGGACTAAGAGTTTTATTGCTTTGGCTTCCTTGGCCTTTAGTATGTGGTTGGTTGCAGCCAATAGGAGGCATAAGTGAGAAGTCAGAAGGAATGAGAAGGTAGTCAGCTACTTCTTTCTCTCTTCCTTAGCTATTTTAGCCCAGTAGTTTGGCAGTGGGTGCATCCCCCTAGGACCAGAGAGTTAAGAGCTTGAACTCTCAGGCTCTAAGTACAATATAGGTGAACAGGCCTATAGGTGAACAGGCTTCTTGCTGCTGCTAGTCAGTGGGCTTCTTAACATGTACTGTTAGTTCTTGTATTTTGGGACACATACCTGTAAATGATCCCATTATTAACATTTTTGTCTCAGTTAAAACTGTTGAATGAAAGCATCTTTACTATTGAGATTATTATTTCTGTAACAAATGGCACCAGGTTTGGTTACAAGAAATAGACAATTGAAATGGGTTTCTGGGACTGTACTGCTCACATATCTAATGAACTCAAAAGTGACCTCCTTGCTGATGGGTGAGTAGTAGGATGCTAGAATTCTTGGTAAACAGAGACATTGCATTACCCAAATTTTATGTGAAAGTTATGACCTGGAATATAGTGCTAGTGGAGAGCTAGACTGTGGTTTTCATCCCTATTATGAAGATAACGAGTACAATGATTATAACATGGGAGGACATATTTTGACTGTGGTGAAATTACAAAAAGATAAAGGTCAGGTCGGTGCCTTGAAATTTCAATTCATGGCATAAATTGAGAATCATAAAATTCTTTTATTTTTTTGCACAATTAATTTTTAACCCTTTATTGAGTCTTAATTTATATGCCATAAAATTCACTAGTCTCAAGGGCAAAAATATCAATGATTTTTTGTAGATCTATAGAGTTGTATAACCATTATTACAATCCAATTTTATTTATTTATTCTTATGGTGTTTGGTTTGGTGTTTTATTTTAGGTTTCTCCAAAGAAGACTCAGACAAGAATTTGGGTTTAAGTAAACTCTTTATTGTTTTGTAAGTGGTAGATTACCTCTTTCGTACGTAATACCAGGAAGTACAATGAGAGAGTGTGGAAGTAACACAAATAAGAAAAGAAAATATACAAAATGTATGTTATGAGCAGGTTACTTTGTGGACAACTAGTCTCAAATATTTGAGAATACTATGGAAAACTGTACAGAACATTATCCATATAATCCATCTAGAATTATACATCTGAAGAAAAAGAAAGCTGGAAAATTGATCTACATGCTATCATCACTTATTGGTTTAACATTCTGGGGGTCTTAAATTTCTTTCACTTCCAGCTTACCCCTCGTGGAAGTCCATTCTAGGGTAGAGAATAATCAATACTTGAGTTAAGAAGCATTAGCAGGTAAAAGAACTTCCACTGGAGTTGAAAGTAATCTCTGGGATGTGCTGAGAGCAACTAGGGCAGCACCCTGATAGCATCTGCTATAGTTAAGTTAAACATAATCCTTATGTAACCATAAGTCAGATAGAAGCAAGGATTAGGACCAAGTTTTAATTTTATGGTTTCAAGAGTTGAAATTCCAATTAAATACACAACTCACTAAGTATTTTGTACCAATGTGAAAGCACTGGTTTAGAATGAAACAGATCCTAAGCCATAGACTGGGGACTTTAGGTAGATACATAGGAAGCCAAAACTTATATATTTCTAAAATTTCCTTGCTGAGGGAAGAAGCTATCTTCCCCTTCCCCAACTTCTTTTGAGAGAAACAATCTTCCTTTGAAAAAAGTTCTTTCAATGACTGTGTCTTCACAAAACCCACAACCACAACACTTAATTACTTCTAAGCCCATAATGAGAGTTAAATGTTAGCACTTCTCAGAGAGAACTATATAGTCTTTTCTGGGAAGAGTTAGACTATACAGCAAAGAAAAAGCAAGACTTCACCAACTTTTATGGCAGGAACCAAAAGATCATGTTCAGTAATAAACCCTATGGCAAAGGATTAAATGTATTCATTTGGTAAATTTATCCTATGTGGTTAATCCACTAGGGACTAGACATTTATTGTGTTAGCTTGATGATCATAGAATGGTGCTAATAATTTGCTTTTTTGGTCCATTGAAGACTATACTTTTGAGTATCC
This sequence comes from Propithecus coquereli, assembly GCF_000956105.1. NCBI lineage: Eukaryota > Metazoa > Chordata > Mammalia > Primates > Indriidae > Propithecus > Propithecus coquereli. The sequence continues at coordinate 396,865 of NW_012148352.1, forward strand.
TAGAGTCAATAAGGTTGAGGCTCAAGAGTATCCTTGGCAGTCTATGAAAGATTAAGGACAAAGACTTTGGTTGGGGAGGGGGTGCTGAGCATGCATTATGATTT
>NW_012148352.1:397018-398141 GCF_000956105.1 Propithecus coquereli
ACAGCAATTAAGCGTAAGTGCTCAATAAATACCTGTTGCTGCTGTTACTATCATTTTCACATACATTCCTTTTGTAATTCTGTCAGTAAATTATTATTTGTGGGAAATAAAAAAAACATTTTAAACAGAGGAGAAATAAAAACAGGACTTGAAAGGACCCAATCTTACTGACACTTACTCTCTCTCTCTCTCTCTCTCTTAAACTTTTACCAAGATCATAACAAACTCATCTGAGTCATTATGATCTCATGAGAAATACGAGTGCTTCCATTGAAATTTCACTGAAATCTTTATGCAACCATTATGGTTCTTCCATTGAAATCATAATCATACGGTCTGAAGCCACCGTGGCGTAGCTTGTCAATGCATACTAAGGGAGCCCTCGTGCACAGACCATTGACATGATAGACTATAATGGCTCTTTCAGAGCTGCCATGGTCCACTGTGTCAATGCATACTGAGGGAGCCTTTAACGCACTGATCCGAGCCTGCAGAGTACTTCTGCACTGTGTGAAGAGAAGATATTCTTATGAATATTTTGATGAAAAGCTAGTCACTTGATTTTCATTCATTTTTAATAAGCCTCACAGTGATACAGTGATTAGTGTGCATCAAAATACTGTAAGGTTCAGGTTTTATTTAAGAATATATAACAGTGTCATCTTCCCAAGATGCAAGATCGTTTGCTTCAAAAACCAACTGTCTGTATTGGGGATGAGAGCCCCTTGTGGGATTCATTGGTACATGCTTCTGTGTAACCTCCCAACCTAATCATATCAGAATCATTGCTGAGCACTAACGAAAGCTGCAGAAAGTACCTCCTCATTATTTCTAAGTGATAAATATCTGCTTGTGATTTATTATAGAGAATTCCAGATCAGAAAAATGAAATGTTTTCCTAAAATCATTTCTAAATGGAGAAGAGAAATTCATATACATTTGCAGACAACATTAAAAGTGTTAACTTTAAAGAAACACATATTCATTTTGTGGTCTTAATTATCCATCCATGGACATTTGAATTCTTCAGTGTGGAAGAAACTAAGTGTTGGATTGTATAGATAGTCATACATATTGTACTGATTTTTAAATATGCTTGCTTAAATAAAAGCTATAGCATCCC
>NW_012148352.1:402036-403722 GCF_000956105.1 Propithecus coquereli
ATATTCAACCATTAATTCCCCAGAAGAACATCTGGTTATTTTTCCAAGATGACTGTACAGAGTAAAAGGAAATTCCGAGATTTTGCAAGGGTATCAGATATTGGCTCTGAGTAGATACTAATCCCTGGAGAACACAAAGCACTACTGTGATTGGCCAGAAAGAAAGCTTACAGTGGTCATCAGAAGCTTAAATGGAGTCTTGACACGTATCTCTTTCATGGTAAAACCTAAGGACCCCTGGACATATTACAAATCCCCACCAAAGTGGTAAATCAAAAGAAAAACATATCACTGGGGGGAATGACAGAAATTAGTGCCACTACCATAGTCTTGACACATGTACCATTGAAAATTCTTATTTACTTTCTGGTTGATGAAAAAATGAAAAGGATCTTAGAAAATCGCTGTAAATTATCATAAACATAATCAGACTATGATGACAATTAAAGTTGCTGTTCTTGGGTGGGAAATGTGTAATGGGTACTACTGGTGCCCCACACAGATTCCCTGTACCAGGCCTGTGCATCAAAGCTTCTGTGAGTATTACTTCTCCTCAAGAGAATTATCCTCTGCTGAACATGTCACTTTGTCTTGGGAGTATAAGCCCATCTTTTTATCCTAGGAGCACCATATCATGGGGTTACAAAAGCCTGGCTCCCTTGATCAACAGGGAGATCAGTTTTGTGGCATACATCATGATCCAGCACTCCCAGAGGGATCAGCCTAAAGGTAGACTCAAGCCAAGATCAGTCCCTGCATAACTCATTTCCCCATTTTATCCTGTTTGCCTTACTTCTTTTCTCCAAAGAGTACTGGCTTAATTAGTTGCATGCTCTTGAATCCCTGTCTTAGGCTCTGCTTTGGGAGGACTTTCCTTAAAACAATTTGTTTACTGGCAAATAAATACAGACTGTTGCTTCTTATATAGCAAAGGATTTAAGAAAATACAATCCAATTCCAATCAATAAATGCAGTTGAAAGCAGTTCACCTTCACCTTCTAAGAAGTATACTTTTACTATCTTACATCATAATAGAATTCAGAGGGACTTTCAAAAACCAGGTAAAATATAACCTTGACTCTAACTAAAAATCTTATGTAATGGAGGAAGAAATATAGCAATAAGCTCATATTTACAAAAACCACTCGTCTTAGGATATACCCTATCACGCAAAAGTAGCCGGCCTGATACAATCGTGGGATGGCTACGAAATGACTGGTTATGGTGCCAGTTAGGGGATAATATCTTGGAAAGATGCTGTCCTATAAGAGTCAGAAAAACCTTTAAATTAAAACCAGCGCATGGTGGTGTATTTTCCACAGCCAGAGAGCAGAGGTCTGGGAAGCAGGGGATGGAGGTATATATTTATTAACATAACATGACACTTACAGAGTTTTACATTTCTCTCTCCATAACCCTAGGTGTGGCAGGTTTGGGAATCTTAGGGAAGAATACTTTCACCCAGGAGCATATTCATGGTTCCAGTAAATTGGATTCTAAGACTATCTCTAGCCACTGGGGCTTCTTGTGCCACTACACTGCAAATAAAGAAGGAAGCTGCCTATTTGACAGGGGTGAACAGCCCCAGTTGTCAAAAGGAAATTTAGTCATAGAAGGCTATCTTTTGAAACCAGGAAACTCACTGGGCACATTTTAGTAAAACATGTCCAATAATCCATGCCCATA
>NW_012148352.1:404887-406862 GCF_000956105.1 Propithecus coquereli
TATAGAGTTGAAAATGGTCTACTCAAGCTCATTTTTAGTTGAAGCTAGGGTACCACACAAGCATCCTTTGGAACTGAATCTCTGCTAAATAATAGCTCACAGACAATATTTCTGATACAATATAAATAAACTAATCATTAGTGATTGACATACATACTCAGTTATTACTATAAGTAAAGATTTTAGTAAGTAAAGTTTTGAGACAACAACATGAAAATTTCAATTTAGATATGCATATTTTTCACAAATCTAAATGAAGACTCATTCAGGGTGATCCCAACATAGGCACTTGAATGTGGACTTGGGGAGAAGGGCAAGGTAAAAATGTGAGAAACCTTCAATCACAGAACATCTTTTCTTCTTTCCTCTAAAACTCCACTCATTTCTTTGTTCTTTCTTCTTTCTCTAGTCTCAATTTTATCAACATTTCTCCTCACCTCACTCTGCTTTTTCTCTTACCTCTTTCCTTACACATTATTTAATCTTTCTTATTCTCTCTCCTCCATCTCCCTTTCTAATTCCTTTCTCCTGATCTCTTTTGTCGCATTTCCTTCAAATTCTGAAACTTTATTTTGATTATATTTTGAAAAAAATGGATAAACTTAGTAATGATTCATATAATTGAGGAATACGTTTTTGTATGGCAAATTTAGATCATATACATTAATGTTAACATTTGGCTCAAATGTTATAGGTATCTATCAAATTAAAGCAAAATCACTTTAAGCTTTTTAACATGAGGCTTATCTGTTGAAATAATTATGTGGTTGTCTGGCTAAAGGATGGAATTGAGTTTGTGATGAGAGAGCTATGCCAAAGATCAAGCTGGCCTGTTTCTCAGTGTTGCCCTGCCTGAGCAAATTGGCAACTCATAAATGCTTTGGTTGATGATGCACACAAAAATACTTACATAGGAGGCCAGTAGGCCTGCTTCTATGTGTGGCCAAAGAGGTACTCTTGCCAGCTGCCGAGTCCAGTCGCGGAGTTACTCCTGGCAGACAGAGGCTTTCCTGGAGCAGGAGATACTGAAAGACTTTCCTGTGCATATGGAAGGGCATGTTGCTAGCTATCACTCTGAGAAATAAAGAGAAGAATGTTTCTAATGAAGTTTCCATTTAGAAACATCACTGGGGGGAGAGAAGCACTCAGATTTATGTCAGAATTTAGAGTTTGTCTCACTGAGGCCCCTCTACTATAGAAATAGAGTTACAATACAGAACAAGGAAAGACTAAAAATCAAGTGGATAGGATATATGTGGGATATCTATGGAAGCATTCTACTGTATTTGTGCTGGTTTTCATGGGGATTTACAGCATGATGTATGTGTGAAGTAGGCCTACATTTTATTTTCTATGTATCAGTGAGCATTGGTAACTCATCTACCCTAGGTTGAAGATAATGACACATCTGTCTATACTCTAGGTGCGGTTTTGTTTCTCCTTTTCATCCCTTTTCTCACACTTTTCTTCCTTGTCCCTTTCCTGAAACATTGAAACCACTTAATTGTACTGAACATACTGAGGAAGGATGAAGTAATTCACTGAAGTGTGAATTAGAGAAACAGTAGTGGGGGCTAAAAACCATGTAATGGAGGTGGGAGAGGTTGTGACAAAGAAAACTTCTTTTAATGTGAAAACAATGTCATTATCACAGTAATAAATCTTTAATATTATGTAATACAGAGTATATACTAGAATTTACCTGATTTTCCCACAAATACCTTTTTTAAAAGTAGGTTTATTTGTATCAAGTTCCAAATAAATTCCACACATTCTGTTTAGCTATTATATTACTTAAGTCTGATAATTCCAATATACCTCTTAAAGCTGGTAATTCAAATAGAACCCCAACATTGCTTTAATGTTTTCTTTGATTTAAGATTTCTGAATTACTTGCTACATGGTATGTGCATTAGAAGCAATATATTGTTATCTATAATCTGAGAGATAATGAATTTACACAAAAAAAGATTTC
>NW_012148352.1:406912-407374 GCF_000956105.1 Propithecus coquereli
TCAAAAGGAAATTTAGTCATAGAAGGCTATCTTTTGAAACCAGGAAACTCACTGGGCACATTTTAGTAAAACATGTCCAATAATCCATGCCCATAGCCTGAATTTGTTGATATTATTCTTCATTCTTTCCTCTCTCTTCCCTTGATCTATTTATTGATAAATTATGTCCTAATTTCATACCGTAACACAAATTATTAGAGTTTATTTCTTCATCTGTAGCCTCTCTTTTTATTTCTTCTGTTTTTCTAGCATTTCTTGTCCTCTTTCTTCTCTTTCATTTTCATTTTAAACTTTTAGTTTGTCTTGCAAGACATGTTCAGTTACAGAGAGCCATATCCATATTCATAGAAGCAGACAGCTAGCATGGATTTACCTGGTAGATTAGGCCTGGACATGATCTGATTGGTTGATTTTGTATATTCATATCTGGAATTATGCAAATAACATAGTGTTATCAAGCAG
>NW_012148352.1:418734-419906 GCF_000956105.1 Propithecus coquereli
GAGAGATTTCTCCTAGACAAGGCCAGTCTGTGAAGACTAGGAGAGATGAATGTTTTGTTTAATCTGTAGACACCAACACAAAGAGTCAAGGAAAAAAAAAAGACACAGAAAAATATGTTTCAAACAATGAAACAAGGTAAATCCTTAGTAACCAACTCTAACAAAACAAAGATATATGATTTACCTAACAAAAATTTCACAACAGCCATAAAAAGGATGTTGAACAATGTCAAGAGAACAATGCATGAAAAAAGTAAAATTATCAACAAATAGATAGAAAATTAAAAAAATTATAAAACAGCAATCACGGGGCTAAGGGTTACAATAACTGAACTAGAAAATGAACTGAGTGTTTCAACAGCTGAGCAGGTCAAGCAGAAGAAAGGATCAGCAAACTCAAAGCCAGGTCATTGGAAATTATTTAGTCATATGATCAAAAAGAAAAAAAATAATAAAAAGACTGACTAAACATGGGGAACCATCCAGTGGACCAATAATGGGTGGTACAGAAGGAGAAGAAAGAGAAAGAAAGGGGCAGAAATCTTATTCAAAAAATGATAGATGAAAACTTCCCAGATCTGGGGTAAGAAATGACATCCAGGTTCAGGTAGCCCAATGAACCCTAAATAAGATGAGTTCAAAAAATGCACACAGAAACACATTGTAATCAAACTGTCATAAAGCAAATTCAAAAATCAAATTTTGAAAGCAGCAAAAGTGACTTGCTATGTACAAGGAATTTTCAGGAAACTGACAGCAGATTTCTCAGCAGAAATATTGTAGGCAAGAAGAGAGTGGGATGATATATTCAAAGTACTGACAGAAAAAAAAAAACCCTACCAACTAAAACATATATAAGGCAAAATTGTCCTTTAAAAATGAAGGAGAAATAAAGCCTCCCTAACAAACAAAAGCTGAGGGACTTCTTCACCATTAGACCTGCCTTATAGGAAATGCTATAGGGAGTTTTTCAACTTGAAATGAAAGGACAATGTACAGCAATACAAGAGTATAAAGTTACTGGTTATGGTAAGTATACAGACATGTACAGAATACTGTATTACTTGTAGTGCTGGTGGGTAAATCATTTTTTAACTCTAGAATAAGAGTTAAAAGACAAAAGCATTAAAATAGATATATAAAGCTATTAATAAATATAAAATATTTAAAAA
>NW_012148352.1:420198-422851 GCF_000956105.1 Propithecus coquereli
TAGACTGTTATAACTAAGAATTGCTGTATAAGAGCCCCATAGCAACCACAAGGAAAATACATACAGAAGATACACAAAAGAGAAAGGAATTAAAGCATATCAATACAAAAAAAAGCAATAAAACACAAAGGAAGATGGAAAGTGAGAAAAAGAGAAACATAAAAATTATAAGACAAACAGCAATTAACAAAATGGCATTAGTAAGGCTTTCCATGTAAATAATTTCATTAAATATAAATGAATTAAACTCCCAAATCAAAAGACATAGAATACCTGAATGGATTCGAAAACTAAGATCAAACCCTATCCTATCTACAAGATACTCACTTTAGATTTAAGGGCAAACACAGGCTGAAACTGAAAGGATGGAAAAAGATACTCCATGCAAATGGTAACCAACAAAAAACAAAGATGGCTATAGTCTAATCAGATATCAGGATCTCTAAAACACTGTTGCACTTCCATTTTCATTGCAGCACTATTCATAATAGCTGAGAGGTTGCAACAACCTAAATGTCCATCAACAGATTATGCGATAAAGAAAATGTTGTATATACAGACAATGGAATGCTATTCAGTATTTAAAAAGATAGAAATCCTGCCTTATGCAACAGTATGGAAGAACGTTGAAGACATTATGCTAAGTGAAATAAGCTAGTCACAGAAGGACACATACTGTTTAATTTTACTTGTGTTAGGTATATAAAAGAGTCAAACACTGAAAATTAAAGGGTAGAATGGTGGTTGCCAGGGCATGAAGATGAGGGAAAATAGGGAATTGCTATTTAACAGATATAAACTTTTAGTCATGTAAGATGATTAGGTTTTAGAGATCTGTTATACAATATTGGGCCTTTAGTTAATAGTACTGTACTGTACACTTAAAAATTTGTTAGAAGAGTAGATCTCATGTTAATTGTTTTAACCACAATAGGAAAAAATAATAATTTCCCTATGACTAAAGACCTGTAAGCACTAAGACAAAAATTATACCAACAGAATTGTAATTACTATTTCAATTAAATTTGGTTTATCCCTTCAGATGACTGAGGTTGAATATTGATTAAGATTTTCATCTGGGCTTGAGATCTGATGCTAAAGACAACCAAATAAATTTTCCTCATGACCTAATTGCAATGCACTAGCCCATAAAAGTTGACTATATCCAAATCTTAAAAAAACAGAATTGTAAGCTAAATATTTAACTAGTTATTTAGTAACTTTCTTCAACTTTATTGAAATATCATTGTGGATAAAATTCCTTAACCCTTTACCAGTTTATTTTATATGAGATTGGTTTCAATTAGACAATTTATTCCTTTGTTTATGTCTGAATTCATTTCATATTCTTTCTCTATCGTAGGGAAAAAAAAAACTTGAGAGAGATACTTGAATGGCATTTGGCTGGGTTTTGATCATATTTCCATGATCCTATAAATTCCCTCTTTTGCTTAAGCCAGTTTAAACTCAGCTTAAACTGAATTTCTGTAACTTGGAATTAAAAGAGCCCTCATGTAGGAGAAGGAGAAATCAGTGAAATGGCTTTACAATAAGAGGCCTTATCTGTGAGATGAGAAAGAGAAATTACAGTGTTTTGAGAGCCAATGGAAAAGTAATTGCTTTCTCAACATTTGCTTTCCTTGACAGCTCCCCTATACAAATCTGTCCTTGGAGGAATAAAGTTTTGGGGAAACTTGAAGATTTCACATTTTTATTTATTTCAGGTTAGAGGTTATGATGGAATCTAGTCTCATGATTCCAGAGTAATTTTAAAAAACAGCCATTAAGCTATGTCTTAGTTAATACTTTATTGTCATGTATTTATGTCTTGTTAATATTTTATTGTCATGTATTTATATTTACATTCATTTGTCAATCAAGAATACTTTTTTGTTTTGACCTGATTAGCAATTTGGTCCTTGGCTCAGGAGATTCAAGTTATAGCCACAGCAAGTTCTTAACAATTCATCATCAATGTTTGGAATTATAAACATATATACATAGTTAGTTTACTGGTATAAATGTATAAATAGAATTTTCAATTACTTTTTTATATTTCAGTCACATTTTAGCTTGGCTCACTTTATGAGCAGAAATGAAATTTTTATTGTGGATTTAAAATTTCATTCCTATGAAAAGTATTTTAAAATATTTATTTTCTTACCTTTTAATTTTTTTACTAACAGTAGAGTATTGTGAACATATAAATATTTTAATAGAAAGAGGACCCCCAGCTCCATCTTTCTTTTATACTAAGTAACATTCTCCTTCTAAGTTTTCTGCGCCTGGTAACTTCAGCAAAGTTCAACACTCCCCTTCTCACATTTCACGGTATCTAGCACTTATACCTCATCCCTACTTTCATCTAGTAACCTGCATAGTGGTTATGTGTAAGAATTTTTTTTAATACTATTTAGAAAAATTAAATATCTTATGATAATTTTATCAAATTATATTTTTTCCATGATAAAAGACAATCCATTAGATATTATTGAACAAAAGGTATGTTTCAAATTTTTACTCATGGTGAAATTATATCATAAGCATGGTTATCAAAAATGGTCTGTTGGCTAAGCTACACAATATGTTCTCACTGTGGAAAAGTATAAAGCATGAAGTGGTTTTCTTGGTGATAGCATTTGGTCCCTACATT
>NW_012148352.1:425411-426980 GCF_000956105.1 Propithecus coquereli
CCACTAAGAAAAAAATTACAATTTCCTGAAGCCTCAGATGATTGTTAGCATTTTTAAGCCATAAAGCAATTTTTACTTAAGGTATGTACATTGTTTTTATACATAATGTTAGTGTACACTTAATAGACTGCAGGGTAGTGTAAACATGACTTTTATATATGCCAAAAAACCAAAAAATTTGTGTGACTCATTTTAGTGGGATATTCACTTTATTGCTGTGATCTGGAATTTAACCTGCAATATCTCCAAGATATGCCTCTACATTTTTCCCCATTATGGTAATCCGAGAAGGAAGTATGATTGCCTTATGGGTACACCATAGGGCTATTATATAGGCAAAGCTTTAAAATGTTTATTTTTAGATTATTATATCAAGCTCTTTTGTTTATTGTTAAATATTTTAAAAGTAATTGACTGATTGGTCAATGATGACTGTAGGTTAGTGATATTTCTTTCTAAGTTATCCTTGCATAATAGATAGCTATTTTTGAGAATTTCTCTTGCTGCTATTTACGAAGTGATTGCTTTCCTCTGAATGGAAATTGACTTGGGGTGGGGAAAGGATGACAGCAATTAGGGTAAAGAATTGTGGGGCTTATCTTAGCCTCTCTTCTCACCAAATCCAGACTAGATAGTACATTGCAGATGCCCTCTCAAATCAGAAAAACGGAGGCACAAGTGCTAGCTGAATAAAGTGAGTTTTAAAAGGAGAGAAGCAAACTCAGCAGTGGTCTTGGGCCCAGGAGTACAGGAACATTCCTGGCCTCTTCAGTGTCCCACTCTGTGACCTTTGCAATCTGTCATTCATAATTATCACAACTGCTAAGTGTTGACTTTCCATTAAGGTCCATCTTCTTCACACAACATAGATGAAGGCTCCTGACAGAAATTGTGATCCATACACACACAGGAATATATTTGACTAAATGGGCTATAAGTTAGGGGAAAATGACAGCCATCAACCTCACTGATTATTTTACAGATTCATCTCTCTCACTAAATAAATGTCAATAAAAATTCAACTTTATCTGGCAGTATCTTTTAGAAAAGAATGGATAATATTGAACTATTAATTAAAAAGAAAAACTTCCAGACTCCTAATACCCCACCCTTATAAAACTCAGACTTCAGTCTCTTTTAAAGCGTGATTTAGAAGAAACTCTCTTATTTAAAAAAATAAAATAGAAAAGATGTAAGTGTAGTCTCCTATGCCTGTAGTCCCTGCTACTTGGGAGTCTTAGAAGGGCAATTGCTTGAGCCCAAGAATGTGAATCCAGCTGGAGCAACACAGTGAGACCTGTTAAAAAAAAGTAAGAAAATTATCTGTGGTGAAGAATCAACATTTTTCTTTTTGTTATAATTCCAAATTGTCTAAGGAGCAAAATTCATAGAAATATCCATGATGTACTTGAGAGTAAGAACAGTTTCCTTCTACTATTTGGAACATTCAGCACCCAGCTTGACTTGGGAGGGAATTCAGAATTTTATGAACAGGCTTAGCATACAATAAGCAATTTTTTTTGTTTGTCTCATAACACCAATAAGGAGCTAACAAAGCTCACAAACTCG
>NW_012148352.1:427565-429210 GCF_000956105.1 Propithecus coquereli
TTATTCTTGTGACTCTAACAGTGTTAACAAGTATGATTATCATAATAACCCTATAAAGTAATGGCTATTACAATTTCCTTTTTAAAGATGAGAAAAGTGAGACACACAGATTTATTTACTTTTTCAAGGCCATAGAGCTAGTGAGTTGTAAAACCAGTAGTGGATCCTAGACTATTTTAATCCAGAACCTATACTTCTATAGAAAAATCTAGTCTCATTACTAATTGTGATCAGTCTAACAGATTGATTGTTTTACTTTCCACCATAAATTGCTATTCATGAAAAAGAAAACATGACTTTCATATGTAGAATTTTCCTCTGTATGATCTTCTAATACATTGTGCATAGCCAATTCATGTTTTTCAAATATATTTACCACTGTTACTTACAATGCTAAAATTAATTTAAATAATTAAATTAAGTATTCTAATGCCTTTGTTTTTGGAATTGGAACAATATCAGAAAATGATTATGAATCCTTCATGTGGGGGACTCATACATGTTCAATTATTATCATTTAATTTGTCCCAGGGAGAGGGGATTGGTATCTACTAACAGATACAGAGAAAAGTTGAAGTCATTTTACAGGCCATGTTTCCAAATAAAACCAAGTTAAACACATTAAATGCTTTGTTCAGAATTACCTTCGGCTGTTTTGTGGCAGAGCTGAAAATGCCAATTCTAAAAAAAGTGCAAAAAATCCTAGAAATAGCATTCTAGGAAATCTAGATTATTTAGATTGTCTAGATTATGTTTACAGTTAGAAATTTTTTAGCTTATTTCTATTGTGTAGAATTTCTCAAAGAATGCTAAATTATACACTTGTCTGTTTCAAGTCCGAGGCCTTCCGTTAGATCAATGTTGCTTACTGGTTATGCCGAAATTGTAGAATCTTTTAGGACAGTCTTCAAATCCAGTGCCTTCCTCCTTTCTTGCTGCTCACCTTTCTAATCCCTGCTGCAAGAACTTGTAAAGAGAGCTGGATACGGCAATATTCTAGTCTCCTTAGAAATTTGCAGGTAGGAAAGCAAGTAAATGAACATTCACCACGTGCATAGTTCATGAAATGATGAGGACAATATGAGCCTCAGAGGGAATGATTGTTTCACAACAAGGAACTCATGCATTTCAAATTGCTCGACACCTGGGCTTGAAATAAGTCCATACTCCCGTTGGTTAATGCTGCTGCCATAGTACTGGCAAGAAGACTGACAGCTTGAAGGGGCATTCACAAAGTCATACGGCACGTTAATTCTGGTAATGTGTCTTTTTTTTCCTGATTGGCATACTTACAAGAAAGAAATTGGCCATATCTTCCTGGTTCTGCATCTGGTTACATGGCACAATGAGAGCAGAGACTCTGCATTGAGTTCATGGATTTTAATTCTCATTATTTTTGCTCCTACAAGTATGTTTTGCCAAAAATTTATAAAACACTGAATATAGTCTGGCATAGGATTTCTTTTATGTCCCTCTAACTATAGTATTATTCATACCCTTATATTTTTCTATTGCCTTTTCTTTGACTCCCCATAACGCCTGGTCCTTGACTTACATAAGACAATAGATTGCAGGGCAAAATGTCTGATTACTTTTTGGTCTGTGCACAAACATGATTCGCAATAGATTTATTATTCATATTGAG
>NW_012148352.1:429745-430677 GCF_000956105.1 Propithecus coquereli
TGCTTTTTAAAAATGTTTTTCTCGTAGATTTTTAATGAACGTGTATAATAAATGTATGATGCAAAGTTTGGGGCATATTTCAGCAACAGAGAGGTATAATTCAAAGACAATTCTCAAGTGATTATTATATCCTTGACCCTCATAATTGAGAGCACGCCTTCATGTACAAATTCCCACCTAATTTCACATTCTTCTCTACCCAGCCTGAACAATGCATCATTTCAACACCACCCCTACCTGCTCCCTTATAATGCCTCAGTTTTCTACCCCCTTCATCCTGCCAACACCAACTCTTGCATTAACCCTGATATTGTTCTTTAGTTTGCAAATGTTACCTAACCCTCAGGACTGATTTGGAGGATTATCTCTTCAAAGTACTTTTCTATTCCCAGTGTTAGAATTTTTTAATAGCACTCTTACACAGTTGGTTCACATTGTTGCTTGCTTGCTTGTTTTCTCATCTTTCATATTGAGTAAAGGGACTGTGCCTGCCAGAAAATAGAATTCTAGCCCAATTAAAAGGAAGAATGTCACTGGTTCTTTCCATCTTATAACATGCACTCACCATCCTATCCCCCATCTCACACATACACAAACAACTAAGAAAGTCAGAATTGGTAGCTAGGGCTTTTTCTATGTATCTCAATATTTGGAGGCATGTAAATATAGGGTCAAATATAATAAGGGGAATATATACCATTTATTACCTATTGTATAACATTACTAGTGAGTTTAACATCTCTGTTGATACTTACAGAAACATACATATTTTGTGTAGACTCAGAGGATTTAATAAGTTGCTTTACTAGATGCATTTGTATAGTCGGAAACAAAATAAGAAGAAGCCTTCTCACTAGGGTACCTTCAGTCAAAGATCTATCTTCAAATTCCAATTTTCATTTATCTTTATACAAATTTAGTTTCTGAAAGAA
>NW_012148352.1:432327-433131 GCF_000956105.1 Propithecus coquereli
TATAGCACTAATCCCATTACTGGTCTCCCTAATTGTTTTATCTTCTACCGATATTTATCTACCGTGCTTCTGGAAATAATCTTACTGAAATTGCAATTTGATCATGAATCTCTTGCCTACTAATGGTTTCCCCATTTCCTACGGAATAAATTTCAAATTTCTTTTCATGTAAATTCTTCAAAGTTTGCCATGTTCGTTTTGATTCTATTGCATGTTCTGTCCTTTTCCCCTTTCTCTTTTCCATCATACTCACAACATATGGTAAAAACATATTAAATTGTTTTACTTTCCAGAAAAGCATGTGCTTTTACATTTTCCTGGGGAAATCTCTCTTCTTGGCATTTCCTTATCTATTTATTTTTTCAAAACCCACTTTGACCTTTTATATCTCTTCAAGGATTTGGTTGCCACCCAAGTTTGTTCATTTCTCCTCTCTGCATCTCCACATTCTGTACGTTTTCCATAATTTTACTTATCTCTCAGTACTAAAATGATGTCTTTACAGATAAATTTAAATTCTTAAGGAGTGAAGCCATCTTTCCATTCCTTGTAATTCCAGAATTTATTTCTTTGTCTAATATATTTTAGGTCAATCAATAAGTGTTTTGAATATATGTATGGTCCCATGCTTTGGAAGTTTTTTTTTCTTACTATGAATGCCATCTCTACCTGATGCTTGCCCTCTGCAAGACTGATCAATCTTATGTTAGGATATAAATAGATTAAATTAATTTTTCTCTACCTAGTTCATGTGTGGATCCCTAATCTCTGAAAATTGAAGATAAGGTGGGAGTGGCAGGTGTG
>NW_012148352.1:435121-436533 GCF_000956105.1 Propithecus coquereli
GAAAAAAAAATCTTTTTTTATTTAAACATCTTTTTTCATAGATGGGTTACTTAGCAGTACACTTGTCAGTTTCAAATTTAATTTAAGGAATCAATGAAGAGGGGAAAAAACTTTTTTTTCTGAAATGTTTATCAGTTAAATGTTCTTGTAATTATTTAAAGAATAACCATTATTTCAGAATAATCATATTCCCATTATGTAGTTTATGTTTAAGAATGAAATAATCCTGAACACAAGAATATTTTGAAATCTGTTGACTTTGTTGGTCTGTTGTACAAACAAAGGTGTATACAATTCTGACTTTCTGTCTTTGGTACCAGCAGGTTAGAATATTAGGACTACATCTCCCCCTGAAGAAAGTAATAACATCAGGATGAAATATATTATTAATTTTTAAGAGTATCAAGAATTAACAAGAAAATGAAGTATCACAAGAAAAAGAAAACCCAGAGAAATAAATGAATTCTAAATATACTTTGGCCTTGAGAGCATATGCAGGTTTCAGGAAATTTAAATTTTCCACTGGGAAGGGTGACCAAATTCAAAGCATATGACAACTGAAAGCAGTGGATCAAAAAACAAAACAAAGCAAACATTTGCCACAATGTGCTGGAACCTCAAAGAATAATGCCCTCAGGACAATACTGAGAATTAGAGCATCCCTCGTTCACAGAATTTTGCTTTACTATGAAATTGGTTTAAGCTGGTCCTAGGTTGGTATTGTTTTAAGATTCTTGGCAGAAACAAGTGCCTATACATTCTGAAGGAATAAAAAATGAAACTTCAACCTAGACCTTAAATTATTGCTATAGATAATATGTCATGTTCCATGTTCATCACATAGTTAATTATAATCAAACACAAAAGAAAAAGTAGTAAGACGCCATGAATGAGAACCGCAGAAGAAATAAACAGTAAACAAAAACAGATCATTAAAGGCTTCTGCTATTATTCTCTATAACAAACATGGATTATAAATTAACTGTGTATAAAGAAATGTTTTAAAAACAACAAGCTTGAGAATACCTACAAGTAAGATAAAACTATACGAAGAATCAGAGAACATTTAAAATAGAACCATCAACATTTTCAGAGTGAAACTCATTATAACTGAAAGACTATCAGAAACAGCTAAAGGGAAAATTAGTTAACTGAATAACGGAACAGAAAAAACTATCAGGAGCAAGGAAAGAAAATGCAAAAGAGATTATTTACAAAATAATAACATTGCCATCTACCTAAGATGCTTCTCAAATTGGTTAAGAGACAAGATCTTCCTCCCTGCAGTCTTTCAGGATTGTAATTCTGTGATCTCAGTGATGTGGACTAAACCAAGTTACTTAAGTTTTTCATGCCTAACTTTCATTATTTATACAATTTATTGTTAGATGATATTTCTCAAAAGTCTCTTT
>NW_012148352.1:440182-440910 GCF_000956105.1 Propithecus coquereli
ATTCAGGGTTTGATCTCTATTAATGAAGCAAATAAATAAAAAATCAGTAGTGAAAAATTTTTCACTAATGGAATAACCGAATTTTCTAATGGGAATCAAGGGCTAGAGCTTGTAATTCCCTTTTAAAAAGACAGAAAAACAAGCTTTATATAAATGTAGTAATGGACTATAATAGGAACAGTGAAAAGGATTTGTTTGATCATTGAGGAGAGTTAAAAGAGTACTTAGATCTTTTTCTTTAATACTAGATTTCTTTTCTTCTCTGTTGCTAGGCCTATAAAAGCTCAAGGAACAAAGTTGAGATGAGGATGGATTCTATTCCGGTTCAATTCTGAAAATATTCTATAATAAATAAATTGATGTGAACATGAAAGTCGAATGAAGCCAATACTATTAACTCACGGAAAACATGATTATAATCAGGTAGATTCTCACACAGGGGTACCATTTATTTTGCCATATAAAAGAAATGTAAGACAATTAACAATTTCCAAATTAGCTTGATGAGAGAAAACTTACAATAGAGCAATCCATTACTTACTAATGAAGTTACATTCCATAAAGGAGTTCCTCCAAGGAATTTCCTTTTGAAATAATATTTATGTACAGTTTACCAGAGGTGAGCATTGATTGCTTATCTCAATTGCAAATTTAGCAAGTTCCCCAGAGGAAAAAGCACACAGATTGTTTGACTGAATTGTTGTGGGTGGTTTAAAATTATGATGAAA
>NW_012148352.1:443213-443537 GCF_000956105.1 Propithecus coquereli
TACTATATATATAATTAAATGATAGCAATAGACAACCATTATCTAGTAATTTCTGTGTGCCACAGTATCTCATATCATGAGAATGATTGGAAAATTACCTATAATTACATTTTTTTCACTTATTTTGGCTAAACAAGAAAAGGGAATTTGACTGACTGACTAGTTCTCTATAACATGTTCTCCAGCTGGCATTTGCAAATAGCTTGGTGAGCTATTTATTACAAAGGGGAAAATTCACATGTTTGAAAGTTTGCACAGACTGTAATTGAATGAGAAAGTGAAATTCAACAATTGCTAGGAAGCCATTCCAATTTTTTTGAAGTC
>NW_012148352.1:443812-445255 GCF_000956105.1 Propithecus coquereli
TTTTAATCTGTATATGGCCAAATGCTACTATAAAGGCAGATCTTGAAACCTGTACCTTAAACACTATGTACAGTATTGAGAATTTTGTTTCTCAAGGAAGATTGTCAAAATTTGCATCCTGGCTCTTCCACTTATAGCTATGTGATCATCATGCTAATCTTCAAACTGGGTACATATACCCCTTGGGAGTACATGGAGACCTTAGAATGGGTAAGAGGGCATAAATAGCTCAAAGGAATTAATGTTCATATCCTCACACTATACACACACACACACACACACACACACACACACACACAGAGTCACCAAAGAAGTACATGCCTCCACTCATCCTAAATCTACTAAAGGTAGTGCAGTCGACTACTGTGAAATCCTTCAGGCAACTAACAAATGGACAATTCACAGTGTTGTTCATAAACGATTCTAATAACTGGATAGCAAAAATATTTGCAAAACAAGTGCTAAACATTTTGCATATGTAAATTTAAAAATTTGCTTTCAACATAATTGAAAGATGACTTGATCCAGTTGTCACTTGAAAGATCATTAGAAATAACTTTTGATATTAGATCAATCTTCGATATTTAGCATACAATATAGTGAAGAGTCTGGTTCCTCATTAAAAATCTATGTGTGATTTTTCATGCCTGACCATATGCCATGACAAAGGCTTTATCTGACAGGGTTCATATGAGAGAGCTGCCCTCCCCCACACCAGACTTGTGACACAGCCAGTGCATTTGCATTGCAGTCTCTTAAGGGAGCTGCAGTCAAGGACTCAGGCCTGCCAGTGTGGTCATGCTTTTTGCATATTTTCATTTGCTTCTTAGGTCTTGTGCAGAGGTCCTCTTCAGATACTTCTGCTGAGGCCTCTATGTGGAGGGAAGAGGGAAAAACCTTAAAAACACTTTTTCCCACTCTGACTCAGTACCAGGTACTTTTCCACTCCTGGTCTTCTCTTGTAGCCCTTCCTGCCCCTATCACCAGAGTTCATAAAGCTGCCAGAGTCTTCTGTTTGGGGCTCCCTCAAGAATGAGACAATCTCCACATCTGTATTGGTCCACCTGGCCTCCTCGTGATAGGCTGTTCCATAGGAGAAAATGGAGCTGGTGCTTTCCCTGGTTTGAGACTCTTCCCAACACCATCACAGTAAGTGATTAAAGGCTTAACCCTTTTCTCTTTGGCTTGTTGCTGTAATAGCTACCCCAACACCTGGCCTCTCAGTTCTCTTTCTCTCAGCTTAGCTGACACTTAAGAGTTAAAAAACTCGAGTGACATTGATATAACAAAGTACTTATTAATAGTTCACATGAACACATTTTCTCGAAGTTCTAATCTATAAAAAAACCAAAAAACAACATAGAGTTGAGCCTAAATCATTTTTCTTTCTAGCAACTGTAGCCATTTATAGATATAAAAAATAATTGAGACAAAGGAAACATT
>NW_012148352.1:447228-447935 GCF_000956105.1 Propithecus coquereli
CATAGCCTATTCCTCCTACAAACCTGGACAGCATGTTACTGTACTGACTACTATAGGCAATTTTAACACAATGGGAAATATTTGTATATCTAAACATAGAAAATGTACAGGAAAAATATGGTACTATAATCCTATGGGATCTCCATCAGATATACAGTCAGTTGTTTATGGAAATATTGTTATGCTGTGCATGACTGTATAATGAGAGTCACATAGGTATTAATAATTTTTAATTTTCTAGTAGCCACATTAGGAAAGGATAAATTAATAATGTTTTATTTAACACACTTTGTAAAATATTATCATTCCAATATATTAAATTAAAAATTTTACATTTCTTTTTATTTCATACTGCCTTTAAAAGGCAGTGTATGTATTTACACACATGCTACATTTCAAGCATTCAAGAACTATGCATGGGAGTTTGTGTCCATTCTGATCAGTGTACTTCCAAAAATCAATTAAAAGGCCCTTGATAGAAATGAAGGGGCACTTACTGGTAATAGTGCGAAGAAGTGATTGTATTTCAAAAATCTTATTGAGTGTATTTTTATATTTCTAACCAGATAGGCAGGAAAATTATGCATATGAATTTTATGAAACTAAAAATCATGTGAATTAAAATCATTTAAATCCAATAACTCTACCTATCTCTTCCACTCTCTCTTGCTCTTGCTCTTTCCTTCTAGTACTACATAACTTTGATA
>NW_012148352.1:449990-451977 GCF_000956105.1 Propithecus coquereli
GATATTTATATATGCGTATATAAAGTGAAATGAACACGGAGTCTGACTCAGGCTGAAGATTCTTACATTTATAAGTAGAATTAGTGCTTCAGTATGTACTGTAACTTTAGGACCATGACTAAGGCTCTTAGGCTCTCCAATAAACTGCCATTACTGTCTTGTTGATGACCGAAATTTTGGCAACAATGATTTATTCATTTAGATTATGATTCTATTACAGTTCAAATTAGCAGTGTAAACTAATGTTCAAAATCATTTTAGTAGAGTGTTAAAATGATTTATAATGGATTTTGCTTGTTGTAGAAGGCAATAATGAGAAAACAAGTCATCTCGTGGAATGGAGGAGGACCCTGACTAAAAGACAAAGAGCATAGCATGCATACTGTAGGAATGTAGGATGAATGGCAATAAACGACAGACTTTATCCATGAAACAGTTTTTCTCCAGAATCAAATCTTGTTGGAGCGATGACTAAAGTGGTGACATTGAAATCCATGAATTGCCAACTACTGTCAAGTGTATTATTGCTGCAACTCTAATATCTGAGCATATTCACCCCCAGGCATCAACTAATCTTTGCTTAAATGTACCATAGTCAATTTTGCCGGTATGCAAAATGGAATGAAGAGACACAGGAAATGGTCTCAGTAAATTAAACTGAATTGTCATCTACACTTAGCCTCTGCCATGGCATCATGATTCACATTGTCATGGCAACTAATACTTGAAAAAGAGCAAGATAGAAAAACAGATATCCTTCTTTAGTGTGATTAACTGGGAGACATTCTGGACAAGAAAAAAATAGATTTTGATATAGCTTTTATAGCCATCTTCAATTTTAATAATTTATTTTCTGAGTGAGTTGTATTTTCATGAAGTAAATATTATTCACATTTACTGACGAGCAACCTAGGAATGATTTTTATTTTAGTGAATGTTCGTTATATGCTAACTATTTGCCCAGAATATGTGATAGGCTTAGGAAATATAAGGATGAAACAGGCCAAATTCCTGACCTAATGAAACTCACTATCTATTCTGGACAATTGTTATATTTACTGTGCAGGTAATCTTAAGCAACACATGTGATATAGCTACACACAAATTTCTAAGAAACTGAAGTAGGGACAATCATTAATTCTGCTTGAAAAACTAAGCAGTCTTAAAAAATACATAGTTTTATAACTGCAATTTTAAGAGTAAACAGATCTTTCAATCTGGTAGAGTAGCTGAAGTATATACATGGTATCATCAGAAACTTTACTAGAGTTGATCACACCATTGGGAAAAATAAATATGTACTGAAGGACATATACTGTGTACACTTATGTTTCTACGATACAGAATGCATTGAATAAGTACCGTTTTGGGAAGTATGGAAAATTAGTTAGAAATAATAACATTTAAACTCTTAGATTCTCCTTTGTAGACCCACTCATCAATCTTTTCACCAATACTTATCAAGATATGCTTTATAAACATCACGTAGAAAACAACTTTCATTATTAGACACTACTATACCATAAATATAGTGTGGCAACCAAGTCTGGTAACTTAGGCAAACACATTAATATAATCAAAGGTTTATTGATATTTTATCACATGGTATATGGTAAATGGTTATATCTGTGTTTTCAGATTATACGGCCATACTATAGAAGAGTAAAAAAAGATCATTGAAAGAAAGAACACAGTAGCCTGGATCTGCTCTCTCTGCAGGATATTGAAGATAAGTGAGTATATGAATTTAATGAACTACATAAAGATTTTCAAAACCATTCTCTTTTATCAACTTAAAATACTTTATACTTTAACATACAAATTAACAGTAATTGTCAGCCCTAGCTGCATCCGATGCATCTTGAAAAACCAGCAGGCAGAGGACAGCAAGAAAGAAAAAATAAAAATCAGCGACATGTCCTTAAGAGTACCTTGTAACAGGCTGGGCACGGTGGCTCACGCCTGTAATCCTAGCCCTCTGGGAGGC
>NW_012148352.1:452027-452497 GCF_000956105.1 Propithecus coquereli
TACATGATATGAGGTATAGTGTCCAAATTCATTCTTTGCATGTAGAGATCAGTTGTCCCAGAATTATTTGTTGAAGACTATTTTTTCCCATTTAATTGTCTTGGACATATTTGTTGAAAATTAATTGACCATAAACATAAGGCTTTATATCTTTCAGTTCTACTTCACTGATCTATATGCCTGTCTTTATGACAGTACCATACTATTTTGACAATTACAGCTTTGTGGTAAGTTTTGAGGTAGGGAATTTTGAGTTCTCCGTCTTTGTTTTTCTTTTTCAAGATTGTTTTGGCTGTTCTGAGTTGATGGTATTTCTAAATGAATTTAAAGATCATCTTGTTAATTTTTTCATAAAGATTTGGATTTTGACAGTGATTGCATTAACTCTGTAGATCAAAGTGGGTATTTTTGTCATCTTAATAGCATTAAGTCTTCCAATTTATGAATATGGGATATCTTTGTATTTATTT
>NW_012148352.1:464778-471973 GCF_000956105.1 Propithecus coquereli
CTTTTAGCCAGGAAACATGACAAGCTTCATTTGTAAAAAACGTATGTCTTACTTCTTCATTTCCATGGAGATTTTGGAATTGCTTTGCTTAAGTACAATGTAATGTTACATGCATCTCTCTCACTTCTTTCTTCTTAAATTGACAGTCATGCAGTGATTATTCATTTTCATAAATTTCTTAACACATACATATGCTCTCCCATCCCCTACACCCACATGAATTATGCTTTCATCTTTACTACTAAGATGCCTTGTCAGTTATTTGATGAGTTCTGACAATAGTCCCAAATCTCTATTGTTTCTCTATTATTTGGCATATTGTTTCTTTTTGATGTTGATGTACATAAGCAAAGTTTATTTGGATGTTCAGAGTGAAATGTTGATCAAAGGGTACAAATTTTCTAAGATGAATACATTCTGGGGATCTGATGTACAGCATGGGTAATAATGGATGTGTTAATTAATTTGATTGTGATAATCATTATGTGATGTATATGTATATCAAATTATGTTGCACAACTTGAATATATACAGTTGTTATTTGCCAATTAAATATTTTAAAATAAAAAAGAAAAATAGACCTAAATGTAACACATAAAACAATTAAGCTTCCAGAAGAAACTGTAGAAAAGAAGACATAAATTTCAGAAGTATGATCAGATTGTTAAACTTGATTTAATTCTAAAAGATACACAAAAAGAAACTTCTCAGTTTTATTGTGCTGAACCACCCCTTTCCATGCCACCAATTTTACAGTATATATAGTTTCTGCTAAATTTTGCAGACACCACAAAAAGCTATGGAGAATTTCTGTAAATATAACACTCAAATAATTACTTCATATACAGTATACACGTCATCATATTCATTTGCCATTTTCATGGTGGTTTGTCCTTTCTACATTTTATTATTCATTTATGATAGCTATTATAGGCCTTTCAGATTCTGTATTGCTCTCCTGAGGAATATTTATGACTATTATAGAGCTCTTATGAGGAGACCCAAAGATAGTTAGTGCAGAAACCCTGTGAAATGCTACTTTAGTACAGGATTGGCTAGCAGTAAAAGATCTCAAGTTGTTTCACAGTCCCCCTTGATGAAGATCAAAAGGCAGATTACTCCTGGTAAGGTTTCCTTTACACCAAGAGAACCAAGTTATTTTTGACATGGAGGTTAGAAAGCATAAATTAACACAGTTCTGCAAATAAGAGTTCTTTTGGAAAGGTCACCAGGAGGAAAGCAAGAAAGGATTTAGGATATATATGCAAATGGATTTGTGAATGAAGTATATATTAATAATTTAATTGCAGAATGTCTCACAGAATGTACTAATGGAAACATGTGATGTACATGGAAAAGAAATGACAATATCTTAGCCAGTAGAAAGTACAGATTTTAGTCTCTCATCATCTAAATGGCATTGCTATAGATCTTAGAACGTAAGCTCCTCAAAAGAAGGACACTAGAATGTTTCATTATTATTTTACCCTAAAGGCTATTTTTTTGTTTTCGTTGTTAATTAAGAAGTTGATTTTTCATGATAGAATGGTACAAATTTTACTCCACAGTAAAACACTAATCCTTCAAAATACATTCTGATCTCTTAATTAGCCACATTTGCTTTTATTCTAAAAAGTTATTAAAATTATTTCTTTGAAAATAATGTATTCTTTTAATTGCTTTCTCTAAATCCCTGTAACTGATTATAAAACCTAAAAATTAAGAAATTAATTCCATTCTAGAGTCTTTGCAAAGTCATTGAATGTTCCACATTCCACCAGTCAAGCAACTCTAATCTTTTATTTTATTTCAAAATATTAAGGGGGTAGAAATATTTTAGGTTAAAATGAGATATCACCTTACTCCAGTTAGAATGGCTTTTATTAAAAAGTCCAAAAACAATAGATGCTGGCATGGATGCGGAGAGAAAAGAACACTTATACATTGTTGGTGTGACTGCAAATTAGTACAATCCCTGTGGAAAACAGTATGGTGATTCCTCAAAGAACTAAAAGTAAAAAATTCTGACCCTGATCAAAGGAAAGCAAAGGGGACAAGGTATATCTCAATTTTCACTTAAGTGAAGAAAAGTTTTGCGTGACGTTTTCCCACCTATCGTTTTCTTCTGAGCAGTTAAAAAGGTGAGATGAATCCGGAGACTTAAGTCTTATACATAACTTGATGTCAAATTGTAGCAAGTGTCGCATTACTGCCAAAAATATGTCAATTGCAGTCACAGTTTTAACTTTATTAAAAATAACTCATAAATAATTCACATGGGTACTAAAAAGAAAAGCAGAGAGAAAAGAATATTGCAGATTTTGAAAAAAAGATGAACTTTGCTTGAATTCCGCAGCTACTTACTAGCTGTTTAACCTTACTCTATCTAATTTTGCCTAGTACTCCTCATGTGATACACAAAAATCAAAAAGAAAACCTAATTTACACGATTATTGTGAGAATTAAGTAAAAAAATATTACGGGAACAAAAATGGATGATAGAATTTAGATTTTGTTCTAGAGCAGTTAGAAATATTCTGGATTCATATATGTTTATCTCTTTTGATGAGAAATCTTTGGAAGATAACTACTGTAAAAGTGGCGTGATCTATGTGCAAAAGGAAATGGCATAGGCCAGGATATGAAGATGGATGATTCCTTCCAGTCCTATGGTTACTGGTCATGGCATCTTGGACATGTCACTTCTTTTGTTTAAACTCCAGTCACTTAATTTACAAAATGTTGATACTTGTCCATCTTACTGAGTTCTTGTGTGGATACCAATAAATAGTACATTTCAAGGTCATTTTAACATTATGTAAGTTCTAAATACATATAAAGCATTGTTGCAACTAGTCAGCCATTATGTCCATAATCCTTCTTTATAATTGAACATTTCCATGTAACATTAAAAACATGAAGTTTTCATTTTGCATTATTCCTTGTATGTTCACATCTTTCTGGCCATATCTTGTTTTCCCAGTATTTTTAGCCATCTGGTCAATGATATAGTACAGTGTCCTCAAGGCCAATAAGGAAATGAATAGAACTAACTCTTCAAGGATCACATCACTGTGAATATTAAAAGACCAAAAGCAAAAATCCAAAACAGACCTAGAAATGAGTTTTCTGTGTGATGATGTGTGTATCAACCCAGTATGTCACTTTCTCTTCTGCCACATTTCTGAGTGCCTACTTTCATATTTGATTATTGTCAGAGTACTGAGAAAGAAGTTCATCTAGATCCAGGAATATAGAGGCCTCCTAATGTGCTTGGGATATAGTTGAGTTTTTGTTTTCTTCTATCTGCTGTTTGTGGATCATATAAGACACAGTCAATGCTTTGGAATTTCATTTTAGCTCAGCACAAAGCTCTTTAATAGACCATGCTTGTTCTGGTAATATGCTCATTGGCCAGGTATCCAGCAGCTTGTGTCAGTCCTCTTAGTTGTATTAGCTACCTGTAAATGCAGCTCCCTGCAGGATGAAATGACCTGGGACCAATTAATTGAAAATGAAAAAAAGTGTAGTAAATGCCGTTGGGAGTGATTAACAAAACTAGCTATGCATCAATTGCAGATGGTCATAGACACTACTTGCCAAATGGAGTTGGCTACATACAAAGGAGAACATATTGCTCAAGCAGCAGGACTTGTGAAGAATATAGAAATTCCAGCAAAATGGGCATGAACAGATGCAACGTTACCTAGATGCAATGAATGTGAAGTGTTCTCTTATTGCTGAGTTGCTGTTGCATCAAATAATATTGTGTGTGTGTGTGTGTGTGTGTGTGTGTGTGTAAATAATAGGGCCAGGTATATTAAACCTCATATTTAATTTGCTAAAGTCATTAAGCCTAGAGCCCTGTAGATCTCTTGGCTACTAACCAGCTTAGCAAGTTATTCGCTTGGTACTTACAATCTATTTTTCTGGTCATTTTTCAGTTAAATAAGAATTTTTCTGATAGTAGATACATGGCTAAAAATTTGACTCTCCAGCTTTTTCTCATTGTAAACTATCATTCCCTGTCAATAATAAGCCTTCTTGGTTACTCAAAGACAAACCAGAGTTTATATGTGAGAAAGCTGTTTTCCATTTTTTAAATAATCTTTCTTCTCCAAATTGGAAGGGTCAATCAATCTCTGGCCTCAAACATTAAATTATGAACTTAAGAATGCAGAAATTCCCTCAACGGTAATACCTTATTTTTAGAGCTTCTGTGAGACTAACAGTAAGCCAACATAACGACCTTTCACCTGGCTTTACAAATTTATCTTTATTGAAGGCTTTTGCCAATTCTTTTTTGCTTTGGGATATCCTGTTATGAGAAGTTTCTGAATAATGCACTAATGACCACATTGAATCCACACCTGAACATTCGATTTAGTGATAACTTCTAAAAATTGGGGAAAACTAGGCTGCAGGTAAATTTTTGAAAAGCAAATAAAACCATCACACACTACTGTTTATTTCATTTTTACCACTTAAAACCTGACTACAATCCCCCAAGGCTATTTACTAATTAGTCTCAGTTACAAGATCTATTTGTTCATTATAGTTAACAAATGGTTTCTGTTACTCAGTGATCATGTCATTTTAAGCCAGTGCCTCTTAAAATTATCAAGTCTAACATTCTCTGAAATAATTGTTACTAAAATAGTCAGTATTCCTGCAGTGACTCAAAAGATTGGAAAATCACATGGGAATGTATTTCTCAGTTTAGCTGGGTTATGCTTTCTGAAACTTACATGAATGATATGAAAAGATAGTTTATACAGTTGCAAAATGATTTTCTGGAATAATTCATCTAAACTTCTAGTGCTTAATCCTTTCAACCTGATGCCTGGGGCATTCACTAATTACTGGTTGGTTAAGGGTAGCATGAAGGAAGACATAGCACATTGAAAATTGCTGCTTGTATATCATTTTTTCACCATGGTGTTATAAGATTCCCTTTAAAATTTAACTTAAGACAAATGAAACATGCATACTAGACTGTCAATATATAGGAATTCCATTTACTGTCTTGAGATCCAAAACACACAGCAAATAAATGTGATTGTCCCAAGATCCAGAAAGAATCCTTCTGTACTCCTTTAAAAATTATGTTTTTGGTGACTTTACGTGAAAGAATGCATCTTGATATTGTGTTAAAATAAAGGATATCACAATATATGCATGTAAAAAATTGAACTTTGTCACCTACGAGTTGGTCTAATTTCTGTTTTAAACCTCCATTCCATTAAGCTAGCTCAAAAGTTAATCTCAAATTTTTTCAGGGCTTTCCTCATCAGCAAGCCTGTGTCATCTTTGCAGGGCAATAAATTATTTTGAAGGACTTGGCCAAAAACTCCTAGTCTTATCTGTTCATGGATATTTCTAGAAACATCTATTATGCTCTTCTAACATTTGCTGTCCAGCAGCTCTCTGTGTTTCTCTGCTACCCTTGGGCTACCATCTTTGTGAAAGTGAGTTGATGTACCTCATTGTCACCCTGTCAAGGGTTCCTTTGCTCTGTTTATTTCACAGATTTCTGTGTGGCTTTCTTTTGCCTCTCAGCACATTAAAGAAATGGAAACAGACCTCTTTCTTTTGGTTTTTTTTCTTTTCTTTTCTGTCAGGATTTATTGCCTTCTAATCTCTTTTGGAAGGTTAAGAATAAGGCAGAAACAATTTTTACTAACGCTTCTGGGCAAGATATTTTCCAATACATGCAAATTCTATTCCAACTCCTGGGAATATTTTTAGGTTTTGTCTTATTTCTAACTTCACATATCCCTTTCCTGAGACAATACCAATCAGCTGAGAATCTGTTTGGTACTGGAAAAGGAGAAAGGGAACAAGGGATCTAGAAAGGGAAAAATGAAATGGGTAAACATCTCTAAATTTTATCCCACCATTAACAGTATATTTAGTATGTCAAGAAGTATATATGATGTGTCAACTAGGTGGCAAACACCTATTTAGGTCCAGGATAGAGAATAAAACAGTCTTTATTCTGAAACATTTCAGATGGAGGGAAAAACATGAGATTAAGATATTTATTATGCTTAATGTGATGAGTGACATGAAAATGGGAGGAGACCTTTTCTCTTCTCATTTAGCCCAGTGTGGATGAAGGTGAGTAGGCTAGAAAGGAACAAACTTTAGAGGAAATGACAAAAGATTTTAATATTAAAGCTTGAAAGGAGTTACCCAGAGAGAAATGAATAAAATTCCTACCAGAAAAAAAAAATCTGAAAATAACATTTAACAGATTTTTTTTCTACTTTGTGACACTTAAGAAGGCATTTGCTATAAACATTCGTATACAAATTTTGTGTGGCCATTTGTTCCTTTGAATAGTGAATACCTAAGAGTAGAATTATAGGGTTATATAAGTATGTTTTAAAGTGTGTAAGAAACTACAGACATCTTCTACTGTCAACTTTTAGACCAACTGCTATACTCAGAAGCAATGTATGAGAGGTCCATTTGCTTCACATCCATGTCAATAATTGGTATTTTCAATATTTTTAGTTATATCATTTAATATTGCCAAGAAACAGTTGATTGTGTGTGTGAAAATTTCTAGATTAACTCCTTTTACCTATATGTCTATTTTACACTATTCCATGTTGTTTTGATTAGTGTAGTTTCAAAATAATTCTTTAATTAAGGTAGCAATATGTTCTTATTCTAAATTATTTTAAATGCTTTAGGCTCTTTCCAATTTCAAATACATTTTAAATTCAGATTTTCAATTTATACAAAGAATCCTGCTGAAATTTTCATTTTGATAGTTTTGAATTTGTAAATTAATTTTAAAAAAATTGACGTCTTAACAGGATTGAAATTTCCAATTCATGAACATTTATTTGTCTTCTTTAATTTCTGTTAGCAATTTTGTTTGTTTGTTTCCACTGCATAATTTTTATGTATTTTGTTAAATTTATCTCTAAGAATTTTATGTTTATGATACTTTTGTAAATTATTTATTGGACTTTCATGCTGTTTATTCAGATTATATACAAATATAATTAATTTTGGGATATTAGGCTTATATATTGTGATCTTGTTAATTGTTAATTCTAGTAGGCTCTTTTATGTATTCCTTATAATATTCTATATTCATGTATTCCTCATGATATTTTATCTATTACTTATGATATTCTATATCATGTTATCAATGAATAATGGCAATTTTATTCCTTTC
>NW_012148352.1:472023-475188 GCF_000956105.1 Propithecus coquereli
AAAAAAAAAAAAAAAAAGAGTACCTTGTAACAGCAATGATGATTGGCTCATCAATGTATCAGTATCGGAGCACACTCAACCATCTGAAGGCATGCACTGGCATATAAAAATAGCTCACATTTGTATAGACTTTGCAAATTAATTTGACACCTGTTTTTACATTTGTTTCATTCAACAATTTTTTTTTTTGTAGTAGAATGGGCAGGAAGCTTTCTGTTTATTGTATAAACAAGAAGACAGAATTATTAAGAGGCTAAGTGGTTTGCTTCATTAATAAAAAATCCCAGAAACATACACTCTTTATACAATGTCATGTACATCCACATGAGTAAACTAAATAGGAATAATTGTAGCAAGTCTTTAAACTTAAAAATTAACCAGTGGAGTATTTGTTTCCAAACTTCAGAATTAATTACCTTGAACCAAGAATGAATTCAATTTATAGTACCACGTCTTCAATTTTTTTTCTCGTCTTGAAGAAATCACAAGTATCAGGTCCATTTTAGAAAACAAAACAAAATCCTATTTAGTCTAATCAGCTATGTGTAAAAGACTATTTTACCGTGGTGATGAATTCTAGGAATTAGCTATAATCTTTCCGAGAGAAGATATGTACAAATATAAGTAATGCAAAACAGTCAATGATAAAGTTGATGAATGGTTCAGACAGTTACTAAAGGAGTGGCTTTCAGCAGCTTAGTAAACAAGGGTTCATAGATGACAGAGAATTTGAGTAGGACCTATACTATTGGATAGGTGCGACAACTGTGTAATAAAGGGTAGGCACAAGGGATTTTACAACCAGATCCGGGAATAAAAGATTTTTGACTAGTGTGGAATATTTATCAGGCTAAAAAGATAGGTCGTGTTGACAGTGTGGGAGGATTTGAGGGGAGCAACTTTACTTGATGACATTTGTAGATTAGGAAGCTTATATGGCAGAATGGATTGGAAATGAGACAATTCTTCCGAGAATCCAGCTAAGAGTTCTCATAATGGGCTGACGAGCAAGCCAGAAAGGAAGGCCAGCAGCTTGAGACTTTGGTAAGCTAGGGGTAAGAATACAAAGACAGTTTTTGGCATATCAAGACTTTGTAACTAAGAGAACTGAAGGACTGTTCCTCAGAGCACGTAGCTTCCAAAGGTATTTTCTACAAGAACTTTTCTGTAATCAATACAGAAAAAATTCTGGGAAGCAAAGAGAGATGAATGCGGATCAGATGTTTCCCCACAGGTTTCTTGACGATAAATTTTTTTTGCTTTCTTTTTTTTAAATTTCAGAATATTATGGGGGTACAAACGCATTGGTTACATAAACTGCCTTTGCGCCTCCGGAGTCAGAACTACAAGCGTACCCATCCCCCAGACAAAGCGCATGGCACTGAGCCTGCACCCACTAGTTGTGAATTTATCCCTCCCCCTTCCTCCCTCCCCTCCCCCACCTTTTTTGTATTCAGTGATTCCTCTCAAGGTTTTCCAAAATTTCTTTTGCATGTCTTTTTTTTACATATATGCACATGCACACACATACATATATACACATACATTTTCCTAGAAGGGTAAAAGATCTTTTAGCCAGGAAACATGACAAGCTTCATTTGTAAAAAACGTATGTCTTACTTCTTCATTTCCATGGAGATTTTGGAATTGCTTTGCTTAAGTACAATGTAATGTTACATGCATCTCTCTCACTTCTTTCTTCTTAAATTGACAGTCATGCAGTGATTATTCATTTTCATAAATTTCTTAACACATACATATGCTCTCCCATCCCCCACACCCACATGAATTATGCTTTCATCTTTACTACTAAGATGCCTTGTCAGTTATTTGATGAGTTCTGACAATAATCCCAAATCTCTATTGTTTCTCTATTATTTGGCATATTGTTTCTTTTTGATGTTGATGTACATAAGCAAAGTTTATTTGGATGTTCAGAGTGAAATGTTGATCAAAGGGTACAAATTTTCTAAGATGAATACATTCTGGGGATCTGATGTACAGCATGGGTAATAATGGATGTGTTAATTAATTTGATTGTGATAATCATTATGTGATGTATATGTATATCAAATTATGTTGCACAACTTGAATATATACAGTTGTTATTTGCCAATTAAATATTTTAAAATAAAAAAGAAAAATAGACCTAAATGTAACACATAAAACAATTAAGCTTCCAGAAGAAACTGTAGAAAAGAAGACATAAATTTCAGAAGTATGATCAGATTGTTAAACTTGATTTAATTCTAAAAGATACACAAAAAGAAACTTCTCAGTTTTATTGTGCTGAACCACCCCTTTCCATGCCACCAATTTTACAGTATATATAGTTTCTGCTAAATTTTGCAGACACCACAAAAAGCTATGGAGAATTTCTGTAAATATAACACTCAAATAATTACTTCATATACAGTATACACGTCATCATATTCATTTGCCATTTTCATGGTGGTTTGTCCTTTCTACATTTTATTATTCATTTATGATAGCTATTATAGGCCTTTCAGATTCTGTATTGCTCTCCTGAGGAATATTTATGACTATTATAGAGCTCTTATGAGGAGACCCAAAGATAGTTAGTGCAGAAACCCTGTGAAATGCTACTTTAGTACAGGATTGGCTAGCAGTAAAAGATCTCAAGTTGTTTCACAGTCCCCCTTGATGAAGATCAAAAGGCAGATTACTCCTGGTAAGGTTTCCTTTACACCAAGAGAACCAAGTTATTTTTGACATGGAGGTTAGAAAGCATAAATTAACACAGTTCTGCAAATAAGAGTTCTTTTGGAAAGGTCACCAGGAGGAAAGCAAGAAAGGATTTAGGATATATATGCAAATGGATTTGTGAATGAAGTATATATTAATAATTTAATTGCAGAATGTCTCACAGAATGTACTAATGGAAACATGTGATGTACATGGAAAAGAAATGACAATATCTTAGCCAGTAGAAAGTACAGATTTTAGTCTCTCATCATCTAAATGGCATTGCTATAGATCTTAGAACGTAAGCTCCTCAAAAGAAGGACACTAGAATGTTTCATTATTATTTTACCCTAAAGGCTATTTTTTTGTTTTCGTTGTTAATTAAGAAGTTGATTTTTCATGATAGAATGGTACAAATTTTACTCCACAGTAAAACACTAATCCTTCAAAATACATTCT
>NW_012148352.1:486828-489491 GCF_000956105.1 Propithecus coquereli
ATACAATATTCATGCTACAATATGGGTGAGAACCCAGAGAGGAGAGAAACTGGAAAGTAAAATTACAATTTCACAATGGAAAGGGCATTTAATATGCACTGTGAAGGATAAATACCAGCTGTTTACGTGAACAAGTAATGGAATGGAATTCTAGGCTAAAGGGAAAGAATATTAAAAGGTAGCGTGTCAAAACAAAAGGCATGATGAAGTCTATAAAAACTTCTGCGGAGCTTATTATTAGCCATGGAGATTATGAAGGAGCCAGGTATTATCTGGAATATGAAAATAGAAATAAAATCTTTCCACTGAACCAAATGATTTTTACTCTCTTCAAGACATAGTTGGACTGTACTCATGAATATGGTAATAGCAATAGTATAGTAATAGTAATAATAATGATAATCTCTGGTGCATTCATTAAATGCTTACTAAGTGTCAGCTATTTGAATCCTCATCATCATCCTTCATTTACAGCTGCGAAAACCCTGGCCTGAAGACATTAAATAATGTGCTCAATAGCTAGTAGCAAGATGTAGAGAAAACATTTAAACCTAAGTCCTATTTGCAGCTCTGTCTCTAAGTTGCGTGTAAGCAAATGAATTATTTTGGTGTCGCTGATTCTCTTCATCTATAAGTTGGCAATTACAATAAAACCTAAATCCCAAGGTTATCATGATCAAATAAAGGAATGTAATAGAAGCAGTTTTGTTAATAGCAATGTATGGAATCACCATCAGTGATACAAATAAAGAGTATTCTATCGATTCAAGCTACTTTGAGTGTCAAAGAAGTTGGGACTAGGCAAATTTAGCAGGGCTAACTTTGTATTTCTTAGTTTCTTCATGGCAGAGACAATGTTTTCCCAAATACACTTTCTAGAATACAATTTCTACATATTATATACAGGTTTAATTGGGATAAATGGGTTACACATTTAGAAAATATCAGGTTAAACAAATATAAAGACTTTTTTTAAATTTTATAATTTCCTAGAGCCTTTAATATGTGGTGTGCAGTGAATCTCCAAGGACAAATAGAGTCTGCAGGATTTACCAATTTTTCAAGCTTGGAAAATTATTTTCTTGGAAATTATTTTTGGACTAGGGCATATGAAATACTTTTTGGAAATGCTGACTTTGAGAAATGATTTTACTCTCAGCATCTACTATGAACATTAGTGTAGACATTTAAAAAATAATAATTATTAAAATGCTTTGGAGATACTTGAACTTGTACTAATTCGTAATCACTAAGAAATGCTAATGAAGAAGTGAGCCTAAGTCTCAGTAAAATGGGGCTTTTTAGCTCAGTGAATGCTAACTGTAAACATGTTACAGTTCTTGTACAGGATCTTGTTTTTACCCCTTTGCCATGAAGTGAATTCCACAAAACAACAGTATGCAGATTCTCCTCTTTATATGCTCTATATCTCACCATTGTGACACCAGAATGGCTAGTGTGAACTAGATATCTAACTTCTAAATTTCCTGAGCTTTCTTTTCAGCTGAAATTCAGTTCAGTTCTGGATAATTTGAAATTATATGAAGTTGGCTAAGAATGTGTTTTTGAAGATTTTTGTCCCCAACAAAAGAAGAGAGGTACATGAGATGAATGGTCCCATTTCATAACCTTTGCTCTTATTTCTTGCCTTTGAACATAGTGTCTGTGGAGGTGATGATTTGGCCAAAGAGGTCAGTTTTCAGTCATGAAGATATAAGAGTATACACTGGGAACTCAAAGTAAAAAGTCAGGGAAAGCATAGGTCCTTGACGACACTGTTGAGCTATCAAAAACCCCAAAGAGCTTGTCTTTGACTTCTTGTTATTGAAAATCACTTCCTCTGTGATTTACACCACACATAATTTCAGTTTCCTATGATTGATAGTCCTACGTCTCCTAACTAGAAGAAGGGCATTCTACAGGTATGCTCCTATATGTGTGCTCCAGAGAGTTTGGGATGGTTATTTCTTAATCTTGTACCCTCGACAACAAACGTTTATGTCTTATAGGCATCTTTTCTTTCTTGTCTGTACTTTACCTAATACCACGAAAGATAGGTATGCTCTCTGGAAAAATTATTTTAGAACAAATGAGATAAAAAATAAGTTTTTTTTTACCTACCTCCACCATAATAATATATTTTTTAATAATCGAAATATTCTTCCACTACTAAGAAGATAGAGTAGATAAATCTTTCCCAATTCTACCTACTAAGTAGAATTTAAAATCCTGGAAAATATTCATGAAACAAACTAAAATAAGTCTTTGAGAATTAGAAAGAAGGGAGCACATTAACAGAGGTCTTTGGGATACAAGATATGTCATACATGTGAGTTTCTTATGTTTTCTTTTTTTTCTGTAAATATTCCAAACTTGAAGGTAAAAAAAGCTGGCAGCACAAATCAAAAAATAAGATCCAATTCTGTGTTTTCTACAAAAAACTCAATTTAAGTACAATAGTGTGCACAGGTTGAAAGTGAAATGACAAAATTAGTGATTGTGCAATCATTAATTAAATTATGGTAGGAGTAGCTATATTATCACATAAGATAGATTTCTGAGACAATAAAATTAGCAGAGACAAAGGGCAATATACAATGGTAAAAGAGTCAATCCATGAAGAACACAGAATAATCTTATATTTTAATATATAAATCAACATA
>NW_012148352.1:490591-494054 GCF_000956105.1 Propithecus coquereli
TTAACTGGCAGATAGCCTTTTATTTTTTATTACATTAAGGGCTGAGATACTGTATATCACTATCTACCTAATTTTGAGGGGAAATATTACTACTTAAGAATTTTTTGTCCAGCACTTTATTTACAAGCAACAGCTTATGAGATGTAGCCTATAGTACTTTAAAAAAACCAAAACACCATGGAGTACTACTCAGCCATAAAAAATAAAAATGTAACAACCTGGATGGAATTGAAGACCTAATTGAAATATTGCAAGAATGATATACATATACCACATTTTATTAATCCACTCATGTATTGATGGACACTTGGGTTGTTTCTACATCTTTGCAATTGGAAAAACAAACTCCACATGTACTCACTATTAAATTGGAACTAACTGATCAGCACTCATGAGCACATACAGAAATAAAACTCAACAGAAATCAAACAGATGGTGGGGAGAGAGAGGGGATGAGTGAAATCACACCTAATGGGTACAATGTACTCTATCTGTGTCATGGGCACATTTATAACTTTGACTCAAGTTGTACAAAAGCGATCCGTGTAACCAAAACATTTGTTGTACCCCTGTAACATTCTGAAACAAACAAAAATAAAAACACCAGCTACTCAGATATACTCTAGTACTGCGGTCCCCTCCCTCTGGGGACAAGTACCAGTCCGTGGCCTGTTAGGAGCCAGGCTGCACAGCAGGAGGTGAGTGGCAGGGAAGCAAGTGAAGCTTCATCTGTATTTACATCTGTTCCCCATTGCTGGTGTCACTGCCTGAGCTCTGCCTCCTGTCAGATCAGCAGCAGCATTGGATTCTCATAGGAGCATGAACCCTACTGTAAACTGTGCATGCGAGGGATCTAGGTGGCAGATTCCTTATGAGAAGCTAATGCCTGATGATCTGAGGTACAGCTGAGGCGGTGATGCTAATGCTGGGGAGCGGCTGCAAATACAGATTATCATTAGTGGAGAAGTTTGACTGCACAGAGACCATAATAAATCAATTGCTTGTAGACTCATATCAAAACCCTACCAGTGAGTGGCAAGTGACAATTAAGCTGCATCTGGTGGCAGGAGTTATAGTTGCAAGTGAGTTGATGTACTTCAACTGCACAGCTGCATCTGGTGGCAGGCTATAAGTCAGAATATGACACTTATTTTAGTCTGCACGTGGCCTAGCCATTATTTTATTTACCACTTCCATCCTTGCCTCTTTCCCTCACTGTGCACTTAGTCACAGTTTTGGTAAGCCCACAAGCTAATCCTAACAAAAATGAGTGGAAAACAAATGTCACTGGAGAGCTTCTTTGGAAAGGGGGAAAGACTCAATGATGAGACAGTGGAAGACTCTAAGACTGCCAAGAAAATGAAAACTGCATTTGAAAGGAAATACCAAGAGTCCTACTTAAATTATGGGTTCATTGCAACATGTGATTCACATTCTTCACTCCTGCTTTGTATAATATGTGGTGACCGGCTATCCCAGGAAGCCATGAAACGTTCAAAACTGCTTGGCCACATGGAGACCAAGCACCCTGCATTACAAAACAAACCTGTGGAGTTTTTCAAAAGAAAAAAAAATGAACACAAAAAACAGAAGCAATTATTGAAGGCCCCCACTTCATCAAATGTAGCTGCACTAAGAGCATCATTCTTAGTGGTTAACCACATTGCTAAAGCTAAGAAGCCCTTTACTATTGGTGAAGAGTTGATCCTGCCTGCTGCTAAGGACATTTGCCATGAGCTTTTAGGAGAGGCTGCAGTTCAAAGGGGGGCATGTTGTCCTCTTTCAGCTACTGCCATAACTAGACAAATTGATGAAATAGCAGAGGATATTGAGGCACAATTCTTAGAGAGGATTAATGAGTCACCATGGAATGCAATCCAAGTTAATGAGTCTACCAACGTTGATACCATGGCAACAATGCTTGTTTTTGTGCAATATATTTTTTAGGAGGATGTGTATGAGGATATGTTATATACACTTTTGTTGCCAACCAACACCATAGCTGCAGAACTATTCAAGGCTTTGAATGATTACATATCAGGTAAACTGAATTGGTCATTTTGTCTTGGTACATGCACAAATGGAGCTGCTGCCATGACTGGATGGCTTTCTGGTTTCACTACTCAGTTCAAGGAGGTCGCTTCTGAATGTGAGTCTGCACACTGTTTCATCCACAGAGAAATGCTGGCTAGCCAAAAAATGTCATCTGAACTGAACAACATTTTGTTGAATGTGACTGAAATTATCAATCACATTAAAGTACATGCCCTTAATTCACATCTGTTGGCACAGCTCTGTGAGGAGATGGACGCAGAGCACACATGTCTTCTTTTATACACAGAAGTGAGATGGCTTTCTAAAGGTAGATCACTGGCCAGAGTTTTTGACTTATAAGAGCCACTGCAGAGATTTCTTTTAGAAAAACAGTCACCACTGGCAGCACATTTCAATGACACAGAATGGGTCCCAAAACTTGCTTACTTGTGTGACATATTCAACCTGCTCAATGAACTCAATCTGTCACTTCAGGGGAGAATGACAACTGTGTTCAAGTCAGCAGATAAAGTGGCTGCATTCAAACTGGAATTATGGGGGTGACAAGTGAACACTGGGATTTTTGACAAGTTTCAAACATTAGCAGAGATTTTGAAAGAGACTGAGCTAGGGCCTGCTTTCTCCAAGCTGGTTAATGATCACCTACCTCAGCTTTCAAAAGAGTTTGAACATTGCTTCCCAACCACAAAAGATTTCCAAACTGGGAAGGAATGGATCCATGACCCATTTGTGAACAAACCAGGTGAATCGACTTTGTCTGTGCTAGAAGAGGATTGCAAATGACGATGGCCTTAAAAGTATGTTTGAGACAACTTCAAATTTCCATACTTTCTGGATTAATGCTGAGGCAGAATATTCTGAGATTGCCACAAAAGCACTGAAAAGCCTGCTTCCATTTCCAGCATTTTATCTTTGTGAAGCAGGGTTGCATTGACATCAACCAAAACGAGATTGCTGGAGTAGACGGGATATAAACAATACACTTTGGGGGTCACTGTCTCCCATTACTTCCAGATGGGACCATCTAGCTGCAGGAAAACAAGCACAGGGTTCCCACTGATTCTGCATCATGGTGAGTTGTGTAATTATTTCATTCCATGTTACAATGTAATAATAATAGAAATAAAGTGCACAATAAATGTAATGAACTTGAATCATACTGAAACCATCCCCTCCACTCCCAGTCCTTGGAAAAATTGTTTTCCATGAAACCAGTCCCTGGTGCCAAAAACGCTGGGGACTGCTGGTCTAGTAGACTGAAAGATAAACTAGACTAAAGAAATCAAATGTAGAAAAGTGATAGCCTTAAAGAATTTGTGGTTAAAGCACACACACACACACACACACACACACACTCTACAGAATTATATCTAGGTAATTTTTATAAACACAGTTTAGACAACTTAGT
>NW_012148352.1:508155-509733 GCF_000956105.1 Propithecus coquereli
GTGAGGTATAAATAATGTAGAAAATTAAACTAACCAGTCTATTTTAATAAATATTTTCAAGTGTAAAAATTCATTAATTTTGATAAAAGGAAAAAACAAAAGCATAGAATTTACACTTACATGCTCTTTGGAAAGACCAGATGATGACAATGGTTTGGTTATTACTAACACCATAACACAAACCAATAATTTTTATTATAGCTTTGTCAGAAGTGAGGACTTAGAGAGCACACTTAACATACTGGTCTTGCTTCTCCATCCCTGCTCTGCTCTCCATCCGCTACCCCCACTTCCACCTTTAGTTCACTCTAGAGAGTATCCTGCGTATAAAGAGTTCTCTCTCTATGTCATACCCCGGTGAACTTGCTCACTGTAATTTGCACGTGTGCTAATGCAATTTGTTTTCACTATTATAGATAGAGTCCTGTTTTGGAAAAAAAAAAATAGAAATGATTGATTTTTATTGTATTTAGTTTATGAATAAATACATTTTTTTATTTTGAGGTTGGATTGTTATATGGCTTCTATTGTACCTAAGTAAACAAATTCAATGGAATGTTTCCTCCCTCTCCAGAGTTTAGTCTTACTTCTACATAACATCTCCCTCCCCCACCCAATTTTTTTCATTTCAATGAAAATGAAGAGTATTGTTTGACCCAAACATGTTTTTTTTTTTTTTGGTTTGGTTTTTTTTTTTACTTTGGTATCACTGGTGCACAGTACTGATAGAAGAGAATTAAAGATAAGGTTGTGTGGGAAAGTAATCCGTTGGTGAATTATCAGTAGGCTTGTGCCTGTGAACCTGACTGGGAATGAATCACAGAAGCCATTTCAGTAGAGCTATCCCAGATATGGTAGAAAGAAATATTTCGCAATAATAGTGCAACAGAGATTGAAATTTATTCCCACGTTAAGCCACCAACAACCCAACCTCCACTCTCAAGTAACATTTTATTCCAGGTCAAAATTTTTGTTAGTGAAGGTACTAAAACAATTTGTCTTTATGTGCCAGTTCTTATGGTATAAAAGAAATCAGAATTAAATTGTTCACTATTTTGGACTAGGATTACAATAAGTTTGAGAGCACTCTCACAAATATGAATAATTGATACTTAAATTATCTTTGCCTTGGAAGGTTTTATTTTTCCAATTTACAGACACAGACTATGGGACACAAGGAAGTTCAAGGGATTGCCTCAAAGTGGATATGAGTTTATAACTACACAGGACATCACTGCAGTGCCTCAAGAAGGTTAATTGTATTCCTAGAGGTGTGATTCAATTCTTTCCTCCTAATGACTCAATTATAGTTTTCTTTCTGTTTTTGTTTTTCCTGCTTTAGAAGAGAGGCACATGTACCTTGTTATTTTCCATGTCGTTAAAGGGCAATTGATATTGATTATTTGA
Source organism: Propithecus coquereli (assembly GCF_000956105.1). NCBI lineage: Eukaryota > Metazoa > Chordata > Mammalia > Primates > Indriidae > Propithecus > Propithecus coquereli. The sequence continues at coordinate 509,563 of NW_012148352.1, forward strand.
TTTAGTAAGGAGAATTTATCTGAATAAGAAAATCCTGATAAATATTAAGTCATATCACTGAATTCCAGTGGTCCTTCAAAGGGTGCTTTCAGATAATAATGATAGTGCACTAGACCAAGATATAGATGGGAATGGAGAGAAAAATTACAAAAGAGCCACTTGACTATGATA
>NW_012148352.1:509783-512435 GCF_000956105.1 Propithecus coquereli
ATGATTATGAATATAAATTTGAATAATTAAATTAAGTTAATTAACATATCCATCACCTCAAATACATACTTTTTGTGGTGACAGCCTATGAAATCTACTCTCAGCAATTTTGAAATGTAAAATACATTATTATTTACTATATTTACCATATTGTGCAATATATCTCAAAAAAAAACCAAACAAACACAGCCTTATTCCTCCTGTCCAATTGAACTTGGTACCCTCTGATCATCATATCCCTATCCCCCCTACAGTCTCTGGTAAGCACATTTCTACTCTCTGCTTCTATGAATTTGATTGTTTAAGATTCTACAAAAAAAAAAAAAAATTAGTATATGCAGTATTTGTTTTTCTGTACCTGGCTCCTTTCACTTAGCATAATGTTCTCCAATTTTATCAATTTCCTTCTTTTTTTAAGGTTGAATAGTATTCCACTGTGTATATATACAACATTTTTCTGATCCATTCATGTGTTACTGGACACTTAGCTTGATCCCATAACTTGGCTATTGTGAACAGCACTGCAATGAATATGAGAGTGCAAATATCTCTTCTATAAACTAATTTTAAATCTTCTGGGTAAATACCCAGATGTGGGATTGCTGGATCATATGGTAATTCTATTTTTTATCATTTGAGAAACTTCCATACAGTTTTCCATAATGGTTATACTGATTTACATTGCCATCAACAGTGTACAGGAGTTCCCTTTTCTCCACATTCTTGCCAACACTTTCATTTTTTTGATGAGAGCCATTTTAGCAGGTGTGATGTGCTATGGGTTTGGATGCCTGTGGGATTCCATGTGGGTTCCCTTTCTGGAGCAATTTCCCTGTGTAATCTCTAGATAGATCTCTACATTAGGCTTGAGGCCTGCTTGGGTCAAGGGGGTCTTCCACAGCCAAGACTGTAAAAGCCATTTCCATGTGTGGAGCCCTTGAAGTTTTATATCCGACAGTCCCTGGCCAGACAAGCTGCCTTGAATCCTCTCCTTACTTACTTTGGTGCTTCCCATTACTTCTCTGGTGAATTCTAACATTCTCTCCTAGATAATCTGTTAGAAATATGAGTATTTGCTTATTGTTATGGGTCCTCTCTGTGGAGGACCATGTGCTACCTGCATCTAGTCAGCCATCTTGATCCCTTCTCCTCTCCCTTGACCATTTTTTAATTGCATTTTTTTCTTTCTATAGAGTTGATTGAGTCTCTTATCAGAATACGGTTTACAAATATGTTCTCCCAAACTGTCGATTGTCCCTTCACTCTATTAATTATTTCCTTCATTGTGCAAAGGCTTTTTGTTTTAATGTAATCCAATTTGTTTATGATTGATTTTGTTGCGCATGTTTTGGAGGTCAAATCTTAAAAATCATTGTCCAGACCAATGTCTTATAGTTTTTTTGCTCTGTTTCCTTTTAGTAGTTTTACAGTTTCAGGTTTTACATTTAAGTCTTTAATCCATTTTGAGTTTATTTTTGCAAATGGTATGAGATAAATGTCCAGTTTTATTCTCACACATATGGATATCCAGTTTTCCCAGTACCATTTATTGAAGAGATTGTCTTTTTTCCAATAAGGTACCAACTGCTAATGGACTACAGCAGCAAGAAATGATTGGGAGCAACGGTCTTCAAATTCAAAAAGTCAGAGTTTAAGATCAGCTCCCCACAAAAGAAAAATGTTCTTTGGCTTGAAGAAGAAAATCCAGAGAGCAGTTGATACTGATGGAAGTTGGGAATAGATGTTAAGAAACTAAAGTCAACACTGGGATTTATAGCTAAGAAACACATTGTTGAAATCATGCTTGATTTTAGCAAAGATTGGATAGAAAAATCAGCTTCATAATTTTTTGTTTGTGATAGCTTATAAAGTGCTGAAAGTGTTACCAAAAGTGAAATTCTCAAAGCTCCCAGGCACTTTGGTAACTGGAAAATTGCTACTCCAAAATTAAAAATATCTGACCTAGAAGTTGGAAATGAGGTGAAGCAAGGAATGATTGTGAAATGATGAGATGAGTTGTTTTGGAGATGAAGAAATACATGAGTAAGAGTTTCTATGATTTGTGGATCATAAAACAGGGAAGTCTTTTAACTCATTTTTCTTCCTCTGTCAGTACATGTAAATAGATTTGGTAGCTATCTAGGTCTGCCTGCTTTTTTCTTTCTGCGAAATCTTGCTCAACCTGGAATAAATAGGATATTGCCCCTTTACTTCTCTTACCTATCTAGGTAACTACAACTCAATTCATAGTGTGATGGTTTAAAATCATGGATACTATCATTAAATTGTCTAGATTTGATTCTAGTTCTGCCATTTAATAGTTGCATGACATTTTGTGATTTATACTCTCTGGTCTCAGTTTACTTGCCTGTAATTTGGGATGATGACAGCATCTCCTTTGTGGAAATTTTATGAAGCTAGAGTTACAATTTTTAAAGCACATTAAACATTTAAAATTGATTATTAAATTGATTTAGTATTTTAAAGTGATTTTAACTTGATGGTTTTATGCATAACTATGCATTGGCTTTATTTATAAAAACAAAATTATTGCACATTAGGTTAGCAGGACCATCACTTTCCATCATTTCACCCAAGTCATCCATTAACATCAAGACATGTCATACTAAATTCATTAAATTCAATACATAT
>NW_012148352.1:516951-519411 GCF_000956105.1 Propithecus coquereli
AGGATGCTAATTTGTTTAAATTCTTTTTTAGATATCCAAATGCCACTGATAAAATTGGAGTCAGATTAAATTAGTACACAGATATGTGAGACTCTGATAGAATTTCTTTGTTCTTACTCTGTTTGTGATCCTTAAAATAAATATTTGGAGAAGAGAACATGTTGCCCAATGCCATGCATTGATTGTGTACTACTCTTTTGGATCTGAGATGCTCTAAATAATAGATCAGTTACCTTTGTTCTAAATGTGGGTCATTCTATCTGCCTCAAAAAGGAATCCATAGCTTTTGAAGCAGTAGAAATTCTGATTCCTGGAACAGCAATAATGGCCAAGCCTTCTAAGATCTGTTTTTGTTAAATGAATTTATAAATGGATGATATTGAAGAGGGTTTTGTCATAAAAGGAGTTAAGTGACAAAAGATGAGCAATGGAGCTAGGCAAGACAAATACAAACGGGCCTAAATGTTATGGGTCAGGGAGTTTAGCATTAACTCTATTAGAAAAACCAGAGAAGTAGAATCTGTAATGTATTCTTAAAGTAGTTAGGGATGAGGACTCTGAAGCAAAGGGCTTTGGTTCAAATCCTGGTATCTACAATTTCCTAAATGTACGACCTTAACTAGGCAAATTATGTAACCTGCCTGTGACTCATTTTTCTCAACTCTAACATGTTACCTGTCTGAAAGAGTTTTTGAGCATTAAATGAGTTGGTATATGTAAAGCACTTAGAAAAGGGCCTGTTACGTAGTAAGCACTATGTCAGTTTTGAATATTTGTACTGTTGTTCTTGTTCTGCATATAGAAACTGAGAATACTTCTGAACTATAGGATCCTTTGGGTGTTGGGATACCTGATTGAAGGGCACTGTTGTTTTTCTTGTCCTCTCTCTCTCTCACATACACATGCATAATATCTCTTTTAAAAAAAAAAAAAAGCAAAAGGGAAACCAATAATAAATCTGATGCCCAGAGGTTTGCATAACCAGGATCTGTTATATATCATTGTCTAGAACAGCAGTTCCCAACCTTTTTGGCACCAGGGACTGGTTTCATGGAAGACAGTTTTTCCACAGATGGGGGTGGGGGTAAGGCTGAGTGCAGGCACAGATGTAAGCAAAGGGGAGCTGCTGTAAATACAGTGTAAATACAGATGAAGCTTTGCTGGCTCGCTGCTAACTTCCTGCTCAGTGCCACCCCAGTTCCTAAGTTTCATGCAAGACAATTTTTCCACAGACAGGCTGGGGGGCTTGCGGGGGGGGGGGTTTGGCAGAGCTCTGCAACCTCCTCCCTAACAGGCCTTGACTATAACAGGTCTTGGGGGTTGGGGACCACAGGTCTACAATGCAACTTTGAGAATTTCCAGGCATCTGTTACTTTTACTACATAAAACTGTATGCTTTTTTACAACTCTTTTGTCAGACACTTAACTAATATTTACAAAGCATAATAAAAAGTATTAATGCTATTTATAAAAAATGAAATAAAAGAATTTCTCTGTTGATAAGAATAGTTTGGGAAGGCAATCACGATGTGTCAATTAAAAAATTTCACTTATTTTCATTAAACTATTTATTTTAATTTACTTTTAATTTTGTTTTGCAGGATTTTCCCCCACAGTACGTGATGAAATCTTAATCAAAATGGGAGTTGTTAGGCAGATAGCAAGGGATTCTGGGTTTCCTAGGGACGAAAGTGAAGTGGGTGCTGTTGCCCCCATCTTGGTCCTGCCCAACCCTCATTCTCCATACCTGGGGGAGGAGGGAATACCCTATGAATCTGCCAATCAGAACTTGGCACACCAGCTACAAAAGAATGCAGAGGACTCTCTAGCCCACAGACAGCAGCATGGGTACCATAAAGTCCAGAAAGTGACCTAGAACCCACATGTGTAGTTAAGGCTCAGGTCATGTGACTCCCAACTGTCCAATCATATGTTCCATGGTGACCTCTGAACCACAATGGAGGTCCCTATGCAGGCATAATAAAATAAGATGCAGACATACCATAGCCAACCTCTCTGTTTGCCCTTCCTTTTGCTCTCCCTTTACTGCAACAATGGGATCTGTCATCATTCATGGCATATGTATCATGCTTTGTAAACCTATGTCTTACTCTTGCCCTGTAATCTTGTCTTTCTCTCCTCAATAAACTTCATTTTCATGGTTGCCTAACTTTGGTGCATCTGGTCATTCTTCAGCCATGAGCACATCAAGAACTGACATTTTCAGACTACAACCTGACAGAATAAACATTAATTTAGTTTCTTCATTTACAGCTAAGATAGTTTAAGACATTTTTTTCTTTAATGTGTTGTTTTTCTATAATGATTTTGTTAGGTTTTAGTCCAGTCGAAGAATGACCAGACACGCCAAAGTTAGGCAAGCACAAAAGTGAGGTTTATTGAAGAAAGACAGGATTATAGGGCAAGAGCAAGATATAGGTTTACAGAGCATGGTACATA
>NW_012148352.1:519461-520744 GCF_000956105.1 Propithecus coquereli
ATATGGGGATGGATAGATCTTGAACATGTGGAACTGAATTTTAAAATGTAAGAAATATAATGCGATATAAAAATATAATTTATCTATACATAAAAATATTACACATTTTACAAGCACATATACAAACGCAATGTATATAAGTATATATTAAGTATATTCTAAATGGGCTGCTATTGGCAAAAGGGGGTGACATGGAAATGGGGATCAAAAGAACAAACAAATGATAATTTGCTGTGAACTGAGCTCTGTTCCCTGATGCAGAAAATAAATCCTGTAAAAATTTCAGAGAAATGAGAGATCTAATGAAAAGGAAACACACAGTGAGATTATTTATATAGATATCTATTTGGTTATTGAAATTCTACTGAAATAAGGAATAAAGGAATGAAAAGTCAGTAAAATTCAAAAGAATAAGAGAAACTATTAAGAATAGCAAAAAATATTTTTAATATAAGAAGTGATTGAGCCTCATTCAAAAACAAATTTATTCAACAATTATTTATTGAGCTTCCACTGTTCTAGGCATAGGGACAAAAAATTAATCAAAAAGGCAAAAACAACTTCCCTCATGGGACTTATATTCAAGTAGAATTGAATTCCAAATTGTTTGTACAATATAATGCTAATGTAGAAAAAAATATCTTATACCTCAGAGCAAAATATCAGAAAGATATAAAAAACAATATTTTAAATGGCAATTTTTGGTAATTTCAATTTTCTTCTTAAGAGATTTTTATTGTTATATTTATAAAATAAATATTTGTTGATCTGAAAATAGGAAAAGGAAACAAAACCTTGGTTAAGTATGCCTGGAAAAAAAAATTATAAGAATAGAGGGCAAAAATGTAGACCTAAGAAAATCAAAATAAATTTTACTTCAGAGTAGAGCACATATTACAATAAGTAATCAAATATTTTAAAATAGTATTTAAAATGTGTATAATGATTTGCCACTTTACAAGACTGCTTTGAAGTCCATCTCATTTCATATTCACTAGAGAGATGAACTACCTGAGTTCATTAACTACCTGAGTTCAAATACTGATTTTGCCATTACTGACTGTATAAATTTGGGCAAATTACTTTTCTTTCTCTGCCCCAATTTGATCATTTGTAAAGCTGGATTGATAATGCATCTACACTCTACGGTGGTCAAAAGTATTAAATAATGAGATATACAAAGCACTTAAAATGATACCTCACTATAATCCTCAGCAAGTGATAGTTATTATTATTATTTTATACAATCATATAGGAGGTGTTAGAATACATTTTTATTATTT
>NW_012148352.1:524525-532150 GCF_000956105.1 Propithecus coquereli
TGAAGCCATCATCATTCCTTTCTGAACAAATCTCTCATTAATTTCATTAGATTTTCTATGAAATAATGATGATCTAATATGGATGCAGAATTGCTTTCGATTTGCTTAATTGTCTACGTTTGAACCCTATTATTTTGAGCCAAAAGTCACACTTTAAAAAAGAGTCTAAAACAAATATAACAAAATATTTGTAGGGTATAGATGGCTATTACATGATTAACATTTCTTTCAGATTTGTTATGTTTGTAAACTTTTATAATAAAATGTTGGTTAAAAAATCTGATATATTTACATACTTGGCAAACTATGGAATACTTGAGAAAATAGTATATAGATTGATTTTTATTGGCTTCTGGGACACTCTTTACTGCTACATCTACACATTTTGAAAATCATTGTTAGCATTAGAATCACTGATGAGTAATATTTTCTCTTAAAGCAATGCTAATTAGAATTTGGTTTACAATTTAGCAAATAATGCATATCGAAAATTGAGATTCATGAATACTGTTTTGCTCTTTGTCACTGAGTAACGTCAAGTAACTTTATTTGGCAGAAGTTTAAACTCTTACTGTATAGGTTTGGATACAAAATTGCATGAGGGCAAGGAATGTCTATATTGTATATCAGTTCTCCAAAGTTTAATACAGAACCTAATGTGGCAGGTTCTTACTCGGTATTTGTGAAATTTTAATTTGTAGATGAAAAATGTCTCCTTCCTAACCATATATCAAGATATTTAATACCTATCATGTTACTTGGCATAGAATAGTCATATCAGTAAATGCTTGATGAAGGAAAAAGTAAAGAAACAAGAAAACAATCAAGAAAGAAAAAAAGAGAAGAAAGGAAAGGAATTAGAGGGGGAGGGAGGGAAGGAGGAAGAATGATTCTTTGCTTTGATTTGGCCATTGGCTAGCTAGGAAACTAGTTAAGTCCCCTCTGTCTATTCCTCACAATATAAGCTACTATTAAAAATCAAGTTTAAAGAAGAAAACAATTTTTTCTCAATTTCTTAATTCTATTTAACTGTCTCTTCTTTCCTCATGCTTTTCTCATATGTTGCCCTAGATCAGAGAGAAAATAAGATGTCATTAGTGAGATAACATTTTTGCAATGCTGTGTTGGTAGAAGAGAGAGGAAGATTTCAGAAGGAATCCCTAGTCAGTGGTGGTACAAATTGCTTTTTTGACTCCTATGCAAGCAGTGATTTTCAGTAAAGTGGATCAATTCAGAATTAAATCCACTACATATTCTTTGTGATGTTTAAAAATGTTAACAAAGGATTTCTACCTGCCTTTTCTAGTATCTAGTTCTTATGACAATATATCCTGACTTAAACTGAGCACATTTAAATTTAAATCAATGCATCTAATTGTGTACATCAACTACTACAAGCAATGTGTTGTACTGCATGATGTTAGCAAATGCAATGGGAAGAAAAATCAAGCTTCTGATTAGATTATTGTTATTTTAGAAATTAAATGGTTAAAGAAAAAGAAAATGAGGCTCAGCACCATGGATCTTTTATAGTAATTAGGACTAGAAAGAGATGGGCATTGTATGCGAACCTCACTAATAGCTCCCTGTGTCCTTAGAATTGACCCTCACCTCTTCACTCCACTGCCCACACGGCTTCCTGTTCTACTTTTGTCGTGTTGTAAAACAAATTAAAATCTTTAGCTATGAATGCTGTGGTTGGCAGAGTCAGAGCAGTGATAGTTCAAAGAATCCCATCTGGAAGCAAGCTCTGAAAACAAAAATAAACCTTTTTCCATTTCACAGAAGTCCAGAGAGAAAGATTAATTAAAGTCAATAGAGAAAAAAATACAAAACACTTCCCAGTATTGTGATGATGGTGATTTTTTTTCTCTACACTTTGCTGACAAAGTCTTTCTCCTCTACAGTAACGTTCTTTGATGAAACAATAGTCTCTTCAAGTAAAATTCAAAACATTATAGTAATTATAAATAAATCTCCTTGTTGAGTCTGTATTTTAGGAATCTTAAAAGAGTTGATAATAAAAATTCTGTCACATTTACATATTATGTTCTTTCTCATCCAGTTTTAACTTCACACAGTCATTAATCTTTGAGGTTAGGTTTATTTTTATGTAAGGTTTAACATTTTTCTTGGTCTCTTGACACAGTGTACCATTTTCTTACCACATTTTACCCTTTGAGCTCCTCAAGTACTTATTTAAATGGCATGAATAACTCTAGATTTCTCCCACACTATGAGATAATTTACATAAGCATCCTCAAGTGTCTCTGAAGTTCTTGGTGAACATAACATTGCTTTGGATAATAGGATGCCCAGACAATGGCTTGTCCTTTGAATCTTGACTTTCAGTTGTGGTTTCAGGATCTCTTTAGAAGAGCCTGAACTTCCTTTAGGTATTTGTTTCTGTGAGGAGGAAAAAAATACTAAATCAAAGCTTTATAGTGTGCTTTCAATTCTACATTTTAACAGATACTAAAAGCTAAAGAATGGAACTGTCTCTGAAGTATTGTTGGGTACGATAGCTAGGGAGGAGGAAAAACTGGCTGCTTTGTGGTTAAAAAAAGAAATCCAGGGATTCTTTGTGCTGAATGAGATAACATAGTCGTTGCATGTTCTCTTACATAGCTGGCGAAAATGACTTTTCCCTATTTCTTTTCCACCTCTTTCCTTACCTCACCTTATTGGCTCATTTACTCAGTAGGAGAAAGAGTAGCTGTTAAGCAAACTGTACAATGTAGTTGAGGAGAAAATCTTGAGGTTATATTGTATTTTGTAAGATGGTTTTATATCACCAAATGATGCACAATTGAGAAGAATAATTCCAGTCAAAAATGTATTTCTATTGTTAAGTTATAAGAGTTCAGAATACTAAAGGTACTTTAACAGCATATGACTTAATATACTTATTTTATTTCTTGGTTCTATACATTTGCTTTGATTCAGGTTTTATTTTCATTTTAAAGTATTAAGAGATTGTTAAAATATACTTTACCTTTTTATTCCTGTTCTTTCCAGCTTAAGTCTGCAGTGACTATTATAAAACTATAAAGATATTTCAAGTCACCAAGGCATTTGGTATACCTCAAATTATGTACCAGTACCTTAGTTCTTTCTATCAGCAACAAAATGTGGATTAAAATCATGGATCAATTAAAGTTCCACTTACTGCCACAATATATCATCTCAAGACTATCACGATGCCTATGGTTTTAGGAGAGAACTAGTAGATTAGCATATTGGGAATTGAAAAAAAAAAATCCCTTTGCTTTCTTCTTTCTAATTTCTGAATTTGAAATTAAACCAGACTGTTTTACAGAAGCAAACAAAGCTTATATGTTTTGATAGTTAATGTAATTTAAATGGCATTTAAATTATAAATACTCTAACTTTATGAAATGTCAAGTTGTTGTAGTGGGAAGGACCCTGAATTGAATCAAGATTGAAAAACTACAAAAATTCTATTATATACTATGAGACTTTAATCAAGTCATATTACCTCTCTAGCCATGAGTTTCAATTTATAGAATATATTATTATCATATATTTCTTTGTAGGAAACATAGAGCAATTAATGTTCCATAGCATGGACTCTATGACATTCCCCATGACACTCCCAACCAAACAGAAGCACACACACACACATACACAAACTCATCAGATTGGTATTTTAACAGTTTAGATAACTTACAGTGATCTAAAAAGGCAATGAATTACTCGATTTCTCCTGATAATTTTTCAATTAGCTGTAAAGTACTAAGAAATGCTGTGAGAATGAGAAATAAAAAAAAGTTAAGGATACAGTTTCTTTATTAGAATAAAACATCAAGGAAATGCTTCAAGAGATTGATTTGAACAAAGATTTTTTTTTTTTTTTTTTTTTGAGACAGAGTCTCACTGTTTTGCCCAGGCTAGAGTGAGTGCCGTGGCATCAGCCTAGCTCACAGCAACCTCAAACTCCTGGGCTCAAGTGATCCTTCTGCCTCAGGCTCCCGAGTAGCTGGGATTATAGGAATGTGCCACCATGCCCGGCTAATTTTTTCTATATAAGTTTTAGTTGTCCGATTAATTTCTTTCTATTTTTGGTAGAGACGGTGTCTCGCTCTTGCTCAGGCTGATCTCCAACTCCTGAGCTCAAGCAATCCGCCCGCCTCGGCCTCCCAGAGTGCTGGGATTACAGGCGTGAGCCACCGCGCCCAGCCTTGAACAAAGATTTTTTGAGTAAGAATTCAAAAGCACAGGCAACAAAAGCAAAAATTGAAAAATGAGATCATATCAAGCTAAAAAGCCTCTACACAGGACAGGAAACAATTAACAAAGTGGAGGCAACCTACAGAATGGGAGAAAACGTTTGCAAACTAGCCATCTGACAGGGGATATCCAGAATATACAAGGAACTCAAACAACCTAAAAGCAAAAAAAAAAAAAACAAATAGTCCAATTAAAAAAGTGGAGGCAACCTACAGAATGGGAGAAAACGTTTGCAAACTAGCCATCTGACAGGGGATATCCAGAATATACAAGGAACTCAAACAACCCAAAAGCAAAAAAAAAAAAAACAAATAGTCCAATTAAAAAGTGGGAAAAATTTTGAATAGACATCTCCCAAAAGAAGACATACAAATGGCCAACAAGAATACGAAAAAATATTCAGTATTACTAATCATCAGGAAAATGTAAATCAAAACAACAGTGAATTATCATCTCACCCTAGTTAAAATAGCTGTTATCAAAAATACAGAAAATTACAAATGCTAGTGAGGATATGGAAAAAGGAGCATGTTCATATACTGTTGGTGGGAATGTAAATTAATACAGCAACTATAGAAAATAGAGATTTCTCAAAAAACTAAATTAGAGCTATCATATGATCCAGCAATCCACTGTTTGGTATATGTCTAAAGGAAAGGATATCAGTATGTCAAAGAGATATCTGCATTCACATGTTTGTTGGATCACACTATTTGCAAGAGCGAAGATGTGGAATCAACCTGTGTCCATCATTGGATGCGTGGATAAAGAAAATGTGCCATACACACACACACACACACACACACACACACACAGACACACACACACACACACACCAGAAATCCTGTTATTTGAAGCAACATGGATGGAACTAGAGGACCTTATGTTAAGCAACATAAGCCAGGCATAGGACAACAAATATATTCTAACTCATAAGTGGGAACCAAAAAAATTGAACTCATAGAAGTAGTGAGCAGAATGATGGTTACTAGAAGCTGGGGAGGTTACCGGGGATGGGGAATAAAGAGAGATTGGCTAATGGGTACAAAAATGTAGTTATAGAGAAGGAATAAGATCTAGTATTCAAAAGCACAGCAGGGTGACTATAATTAACAGGAATTTATAGTATATTTCAAGATAGGTAGAAGAGAAAATGTGGAATGTTCCCAGCACAAAGAAATAATAAATGTTTGAGGTAATGAATACCCCAATTACACCGATTTGACCATTACACATTGTATGTATGTGTCAAAATATCACCTGTATTCCATAAATATGTACAATCATTATGTATCAATGAAAGTAGAATTATATTTATTATTAAGTATGAAATGTCCAATTTCCTTAAGTACTAAGTTTGACCATTGATATCTCTGACATTTTACTTTGACACTTCTTGTTTTATTTTTATTGTGAAGATACATCCTCAGTCTTGCAAATGCATGTTTCGACTTGTGATTATCTTTCAAAAAATTTTTAGAGCAATTTTGGGAAAACCACGGGTAAGTCAAAAATTCGTGTTATTTTCGAATATGAGTCCCGTCATGGAACCAATGCCTAGCAGATAGCTTAAAATACCAATTAAGCCTTTGGGAAGGATTTGGCTAATGAACACACAAAAGTGCGTTGATGGTTTGAGAAGTTTCAGTCTGGTGATTTTAATCTTGAAAATGAGCCATGTGTGTGACCTGAAACCAAGGGACATGATGATGAGCTGAAAGCTGTAGTGCAAGCAAATCCATCTGAACCTATGCATGAATTAGCAGTAAGCTTTGACCTTACTATTCCAACAATATCGGACCATTTGAAACAAATCAGCAAGGTAAAAAAGCTGGATAGATAGGTACCATATGAATTAAGCAGGGGTCAGAAGAGAAAGTATCTCAACGCTTGCCTTTCTTTGCTGCACAACATAAAGGCTAACAATTTATACACCATATTGTTATGTGTGATGAAAAATGGATTCTTTTTGACAGTCACAAGCATGTGGTACAATGGCTGGATAAAGATGAAATGCTGAAATACAGTCCAAAACTGAATATTCATCAAAAAAAGCTAATGGGGTGTGTGTGTGTGTGCGTATGTGTGCGTGTGTGTTTGCTGGTCCAGAACTGGTGTTATCCACTATAGTTTCATGAAGCCTGGTCAATTGATTACAGTGGATATCTACTGCAATCAATTGGATGAAATGATGGGGATGCTTGCAATTAAGCAGCCGAGATTGGTCAATACAGACAGCCCAATCCTCTTGCAAGACAAGGCTTGACCAAAAACAATGCTGCTAAAATTATAGAAGCTGGACTTGGAAACTCTCTGTCATCCACTGTCTTCACCAGGCCTTGCACCAACTAACTACCACTTCTTCCAGCCTATGGAACACTTCTTGCAAGGAAAAATATTAAATTCTCAACAAACTATGGAAAAAGCCTTTTGCTATTTCATCACTACTTGCTCTACAGGCTTCTTTGCTACTGGCATAAAGAAGCTACCATTAAGAGGGCAAAACTCTTTGTTGGTAGTTTAGGTGCATACTTTGATTAATTTTACTGCTTCTTGTTTGAGATTAATAAACTATACTTTTGATTCAAAATCAGATATTTCGTATTTAATGGCCTAAATAGCACCTTTAATAAATTAAAAATATTTTGAAAGCGATTAGGCTGAGGGAATCCCAGTGTTTTGGGTTCCTGTGTAAGCAAATCAATCAAAAACTGCCAACCAGCCTCTAACTAGAGGCTTCATCAAACAAAATCTGCCAACTAAATGCTAACTGGGGGCTTTTCACTTTAAACGATCAAATATTTTGTTTGTCTTGCTTCTGAGAACACCTAAAAAATTTTTTTCTTATACTCCTTGCTGAAGCCCAAACCGCTGGGTATTTGGTTCTACCTAATTCATGAATCACTGCTCAAATAAACTCTTCAAAATAAAAAAAAAAAAGATAATTTCTGTTTCTGTCATCAAGGAATAATAGGTATACCTGAAAAGATAATTAACAATGCAACGTCTTTTATGAATGTGTGCAAAATTATTATCGTCGAGTTAGGGCTAAGGGACAGCATATGTTTTAAACTAACTAACATTAAAGGGAAAAATATTTATGGACGAGGGTGGATCTGACAACAGACTAGAAGAGACTAAATTAGGGTTAAAGAAGGGCAAAAAATAGGACAGCTCTAGGTGAAGTCTCATTTTTTTCATTGCTTTGTGACTTCACACTCCTAGTCTGATTGTCACTTACTTGTTTACTTCTTCACCATCTATGCCTTACTAATATTGGCATGCGTATGAACCCATCATTCCTTACTTCTTTTATTTTTTCATTCATTGACTGATTCAATAATTTTCTTTTATTGAATTTTTACCACCTGTAA
>NW_012148352.1:533040-541319 GCF_000956105.1 Propithecus coquereli
CATGTTCAGCGGAAGATGTACGATCCACCTGTATGCTTATTTTGTTTAATAACTCAGATGGCTTAAGTGATACTACCAGACTATATGGAGGACAAAATAAGTTCTTTCTCTACTTTATGTTATCACATTTTAAGATCACAAGGCCATGGTATTTAGGTACTCTGAGAAAAGCCAATATATAAATATTGAGGGCTGAACTCTTTCCTCACTTGGAATAATACTAAAATTGCAAAAGTTTTAATTTATATTCTGGGAGAAGATATAAATCTATAATTTTCTTAGAAATTTAAGGTTGAGGTATACCATTAAGACACATAAATTGAGAATTTTAACGATTGCTTCTGTTTTACTAAAGTAGGGAATTGCTGATTGTTTTGTAATTACTCTAATCCTTGGGGAATATCTCAATGTTCCCGATCATGTTAAGCTAGAGTTTAACTAGCTCCATCTCCCACCTTCTCATAATGGCAAATTTTCTTCTAGAACATGTTTTGCAATGTTTTTTAGGGTAGATGTTGTATTAGTGCTTTTTATGTTGTCATTTAAATTTCTTAAGATAGTTATTAACCAATACCAGACTACAAAAATTCAATGTTTACATATATATAAAATTTTACAATTTAATCAAGAAACCAAACTCTTTTTAAAGCACACTGTTATAAAATCTCAGGTTATACAGAAAGTTATGTATCATAAAAAAATAATTTCGGGGCCTGAAATCTTAAAGAATGGTTAAATATGAATATTTCCTTATTGAAAGTTAAAATTCTTTCATTTAACAATTATTTATTGAATATATATTGTCCAAGGTCTCACTTCATATGCTGAGAATATAATTTTGATGTAACAAAGTGGCTGTCCTCATTGAGTTTACAATCTAGTATGAGAAGTAAACAAAAGTAAATAAATAAAAATTATAATTACATAGCATAGTTTCAAGTAATAAAAGGGGCTATAAAAATCAAGGAAAAAAAGACTAGAAAATGATGATTTTGTAGGTAGAGGTATTTTATATAGTATAATCAGAAAAAGCCTCTTTGGGAAGTGACATTTAATCAGAGACCTGAATGAAATGAGCAACTAAACCATGGGAAGCACTTGTGGAAGAGACTTCCAGGTAAAAGAAATAGCGGATGAGGAAGGCTTGAAGTACGAAGGATGGGAAAAGAGGGAGAGACATAGGATGGAGATGAGTGGGACGACTGAGGGTTATGAGGCCAATTATGACTTAGTAAGAAGTAAATGTCTATTGTGTAAATAAATGAACATAAGTGTGGATAAATGGGGTTCATGTAAACTTGAAAAAACAAAACAAAATGAATAAGTGGTGGTGATAGAACTCAGAGATCACGTTCGAGAAGAGAGAAATTATGCTAATTGGCTTCCCTAAAAGCAATAGCCACAGATATCTTATTGCCAACTACGTACACCTGTGATTTCTAATTCTGATTTTGAAACACTTGGGGCAGTTTTAATTATTCCAAGAGGTATAATATTATTTTCCAAATACGTGACTAAAACTTAGAAATGGAAGGATATCCTAAAATCAAGTTAACCTGTTTCAGATGCCAATAATCTAAACATATGGTAAGAGGAAGAGGTACTTTTTAAAAATGAATTTGCCTGGAAATTGACTTTTACATAGAAATACTAGCAACACTGAAGGCATTGTCAAATGCTTCTAGGTACCATCATCTTATATGGCTATTTTATTCTAACTTACAACTTAAATACCTGCTTAAAAGGGAATGTATAATTAGTTTCACCTGTAGGTTGACTGTAACTTAATATATATATATCATATATGCCCTTTATTTACTTTAGATATTTTGTTTCTATCTCTTGTATAATAACTAGGGTGACATTGACAGAAGCATTCCCTTTTAAATACCAAAAAAAATGATGGGCCGGGTGCGGTGGCTCATGCCTGTAATCTTAGCACTCTGGGAGGCCGAGGCGGGCGGATTGTTTGAGCTTAGGAGTTCGAAACCAGCCTGAGCAAGAGTGAGACCCCTTCTGTACTAAAAATAGAAAGAAATTAATCAGACAACTAAAAATATATAGAAAAAATTAGCTGGGCATGGTGGTGCATGCCTGTAGTCCCAGCTACTTGGGAGGCTGAGGCAGAAGGATTGCTTGAGCCCAGGAGTGTGAGGTTGCTGTGAGCTAGGCTGACGCCACGGCACTCACTCTAGCCCGGGCAAAAGAGTGAGACTCTGTTTCAAAAAAAAAAAAAAGAAAATGATGATAAATGAGGATATATACTTAACTCCTACTGAAAGACATTCTCCCATTTTGTAAGCAAAGTTTTTCCATTTCTTCTTTTCCCTTACTCTATCATAACCTATTGCAACTTTCCACAATGGCACAGGTTGTTGTTTTGTGTATGTGTGTTTTTTTTTTCTTTTGTCCTCCAGATAGGGGAACTATTTAGAAAATTGGTTTCTTTTAGTTTGGCCCCATGCAGACTTGACCTATTTTACCTTGTTACAGTGATGGAGAGCTTTATTCCTACTAACATTTAGCTTCAAAGAGTTCTGTTACTGGAAGAGATACAGATACCCCCTTACCAGCAAGTACCAATGAAACTTCCCTCTTTAAATCTTTTATTATATTTACAAAATTAATATGTTAATTTTTTTAATTCAACCAAAGGGATATAAACTAATAATAAAATTATTCAGATGTAAATTATAAATTGTCATGTAAAATATAATGGAGAATTGAGCAATGATCTATATCCATGAATTTTTCTAGCTACCATTTTATTTAATATCAATAATAAAAATAATGTTATCTAAAAATTTAGAGTGAATTTAGGTGATAATCTTGACAATTAAAGACACGTGATTAAATGTCTTCTTTTCTTTCACTGTTTAAGATAACACAGAGCTTAAATACCAATCTCTAGCAAACTATCTGCTTTCCTCCTTATAGTGTAGTATATGATAGCAACATTAGTTAGTTCAGTTGGTTTTAATATGATACTGTTAAGTATGAATATGATTTAGAGTATATGTCAGTCAAGCTTTTATTTTTTTTAAGTAGAAAAATTTCTGTATA
Source organism: Propithecus coquereli (assembly GCF_000956105.1). Classification (NCBI taxonomy): domain Eukaryota; kingdom Metazoa; phylum Chordata; class Mammalia; order Primates; family Indriidae; genus Propithecus; species Propithecus coquereli. Next base: position 536,104 of record NW_012148352.1, read on the forward strand.
ATATCTAGAGGGCCTATCACTAATCTGGGCCAGCTTCTTTACTCTGTCAGCTATTTTTTTTTTTATTCACAAGTAAGAGAGTGAGTGAATCAGCATAATCCATTGCCACACCTGGGAACAAACACCAACTGCATATTCTACAGGAATATTATCTTATTGCTGGAGGTAGGATCCCAGTTATTTGAGTGTAATCACTAAGTTTTGGCCAAAGTGCTTCTTTCGTTTTCTCAATTTATTAATGTTGCTTTTGCTGGCCTAACTCAAGATAGCTGAGTTTGCAGTAAATGTAGTTCATAAACCCTTCCAGAAGCAACTCTGTGTTATTGAATTTTCTCTAAAAAAAAAAAAAAAAAAAATTGAAATTTTGTTCGTGACATCATCTAATTAAGATTCAATGTAAGTACACATTTTGGTCAATTGATGACAGAAACTAGTTCAAAAGTTATTTCTATGCCATTCAATCAATATTATTTTAACAGTAGTATAGATGTTCATATGGAAATATAATAGCTAAAATATCACAATCATATCTAAATATTTGTTTCTTTTAAAATATGAGTTATTAGATTAAGTAATGCCTAAATTCTTGTTTTAAATTTAGCAACTGTAAGTATTATGATTGTAATTATTGTTATTACTATTATTGACTCCATGTTTTTATTTATCATGAAGAACATGAAGAAAAATTTTATACAGAAGTAATAAATTTGTTCATATTGCCAGGGAAACACACTTTGCTAAACACATGTTTGAAACATCTGTTTAATGTCTCTAATTGTTTTTTATTTACAGTAAGTTTGTCAATAAAAATCATTCAGAGAAAATATAATGAAAATTTATGCTTCAATGTACTTTGAAAGAACTCAATATATCATATATAAAAAGCTTTCAAATAATGTAATATTTGCAATCATACTAGAAGTGCATAAAAATGATAGAATGAACGACTGACACGAGGGAAAAAGTTTCACATGAAAGGCCTTATTTTTACAGTTGAAATGACTTCCCAATGTATGCATGTTGATTCTAACTGTCCTTCTGGTAGTCTTGTGTCAGAACACTTATTGTGGCTTGCCACAGAATTTCTGCCCTCTTTTAGTTAAATATGCATTCACTTAAACTTCTAAATTTGTCTTGATAATGCTCCTTCATTTCAGTATTTGCCCGATCTTCTGCACTCAGTTTCTTATTCATTCATCTCTTAAAAAATCACCTTAAAATATTAATGATTATAATAACATAACTAATACTTAAATATTGACTGTTGATCATATATTATTTGCCTGAGTCCTTGAAATCACATTTAATCGTCACAGTATTACAGTTAGTATTTTATTATATTCATTTTATAAATAAGGAAATAGAGGCCCAGAGAGGTGCTAACTATTCAAAGTTAAAAGTAAGGGGCAAAGGTAGATTTAAATTTTGGTCCTTTGTGTGTTCCTAAGGTTTGTCCGTCATCTATGGTAAAGAGACAATATACAAAAATCTAAGAGGAAAAGGAAAAAAAGGGATAAACCTGTAGCTTGTATATTTTGGATGTGAAATTTTCCATTTTAATGAGACCAGATTGAATGTATAAACTAACACTGCATTTTCAAACATTTCAAGTTAATTGACAGATGATTACCCAAAACATTTATGGGAAATTAGAAATCAGTTTGTTCAAAATCTTCATTTTTTAGTAATGAATTTTAGGCTCAAAAGTGATAAGTGAGTTGCTTAAAGTCTTTGTCAACCATATTCTATCATTAACGGAGCTTTAAACTCTTTATTAAATTTATATCCCTTGTGAAAATTTTGTTTCTGATTTATTAAGCTATAAAGATACACAAAATAGAACTAGTTTTATACATGAAGAGAACTTTTGAAAGACTTTTCAACATAAATTATTTGTACACTGAAATGTAGTCTATACTAAACTTACATTATGACCTAACATGTAGTGAGAAGTATTTTAGGAGACCTTAATTTTAATATTACTTTAATCAATTTTGTTTTCTCAAGCATGACCTTAAATTAGATTGTAAAGTGCTGATAGTGTGATATAGTGAAGGAGTGTGTGTTTTAGCATCAGAAAATTCTTTCTGCTTTGGTGTTATCTGTTGCATACTATATTTATCATAAGTAAGTCATGTAACCTTTCTGAGCTTCGGTTTTTAATATGCAAAATTTAAAAATAATTCTCTTCATGAGCAATGTTATAGGAATTAAATATGATAACTGACATAAAACTCCAAGCCCTGTGGTTAGTTCATCCCCAGTATTTGGTGATCTATTCTTGTGGGAAGCTTCTATAACCCTAACCCCTGAAATCAGCCTTGGCTCATGACTTGTGAGTGGAAAGGACCTGTTCCCCTTCCAGCCAGTAATTTGAAGTGCCTGTCATGACAACTGACTATGTTATAGATTGGCTTTGGAGCCAGGTAGTGTCTTACAATGAAGAAGGCATGGCCACCTCTAATGGAAGTGTGGAGTAAAGGAGAAACACGGCTTTGTTGTTTGAAAACCACTGAGATTGTGGAATGTTTGTTGTTGGTGATGAGGTTGTTGCTGTTGTTAAAGCAACACAATCTAGCTTATTTTGGCTGATGCAGACATAATTTAAAGATGACCGTTATTCTGTTAGACGTTTGTGGTTTTACTCCCCAGTGGTCTTTCCTCTCTTCCCAATAGTACCTGAATTCCCTCATATCAACCTAGTTAATTCAATTCTGTTCACTACTGAGGAGGAACATTTAAGGCTCAGTGTTTTAATATATTCCATCTTTTTTTCCCCAAAGAGATGCCCTTTCAATTGTTGGACTAAAATACAAGTTAGCTGACACTCTCTCTTCCAGAAATTTGGGAACCAAATTATGTGGATTAATATATAGTTAATGCTAGTAAAGACAAGAAAGTGGTAAATTGAGTTTAAAAAAGTGGAGGGCTGGAAAGCCTCTCTACGGCACACACACACACACACACGCACACACACACACACACACATACACACACACAGCTCCCTGTTAACTTTATCTACCAAAGAAAAGAGAAAATAACCATAACTTCACAGAAGAATTTGGGAAACAACTTGTAGACTACCTGTAAATTATTGGTGCCTCACTATCCCAATTTATTGTTTCAAATTACTTCTAGATGGAGGATTATACTGAGTCAACTGAGTGCTATGAGGATAGAGAGTACTAAGGCTAAGGAATAGATTTTCAGACATTCTCTTGGGCTCAAATGTAAGTAAACAATTATTTTAGCTTTGGATTCCAGCTCATAGAACTTTCTAGTATTACATCGTATATTTTCTAGTAACTAGAAGGGAAGATTTTGAATGTTCCCAACACAAGGAAATGATAAATATTTGAGGCGATAGATATGCTAATTATTCTGATTTGATCATAACACATTGTATACATGTATCAAAATATCACTCTGTACACCTAAATATATACAATTATTATGCATCAATTTAAAATAAAAATATATAGTAGTATAATTTCTCAAAACTTACCCCTGCTATGTAAGTTTAATGTTTCAATTGGCTAGCTTTAACTAATAACTTCAAGTAGAATTGTTAACTGGAATTTTGTTCCAGTTTATTCAGCTTTATGAGTAAGGGCAAATGTTATAGCTTAGTAAGAGATTTACTTTTTAACACTTGTAAGCAATGCAATAGGATTTATTTTCATTTATTTATTATGTAAGAGAAATTATATGTATAGTCATAGGTAATAAGCTGCAAATGTCCTGTCAATATCTATGAATTTAATTAATTTGAGCATTTTTGCTAGGGTCTTTACTGATAGAGAATTTAAGATTGTGGGTTCAAAGTCAGGAATTCATGATGAATGAATTATAATTTGTACCTCACATGAATGTCAAAAACAAAATTAAACTCACTAAATATGTATGCAATATGGCCATTGCTGTATTTCACATTGAGAACAGTAGGATTTTTGGTTTTGGTCAAACAAATATATTTGACATCTTTAAAATCAGTAATGCTTAATATAAACAGCAATACCAATTTTAACTACGAAGATTTATTCACATACATCTATTGACAATATATATTACCTATAAATGCTTGTATAACATAAGTCATAAAGATCAAAATCTTTATTCATAGATCTAATATAATATCACATTTACAAACATTTTACTGTTATTATTGGTCTAAATAATGACTTACATATTCCGTTTTCTGGTAATTGTGTGTGTGTGTGTGTGTGTGTGTGTGTGTGTGTGTGCGCAGGTGTGTATATGCCTATGCATATATATTTTCAGTGTTTCTATATTAGGCCACAAGTTTAGGCACTTTGGTAAACTTAAAATATCAATGAACATTTTAAAGTAACAGATATCCTCTAGGAAATGATTTATGTTAAGGTAATATGAATGACAGTTTACCATATATTTAAAGACTTTGTACATATAATTCTACATCAATAACTTCAGAGTCGATTAAGTAGGATCAAGCCTTGACCAGAAAGATAAGAGAAGCACTTAACTAGTAACAACATGATCTGATAATATTAGTCATAAATTAAGAGTAATAAGTGTTAGAAGTGTGCAGTGCTTGACTAATGTAATGAACTTAATTGGTATGCCCCCAGCTTTAATAGTAAAATGTAGATGTTAATATTTTATCCAAATTTCTTCTTGGTTTAGCATACTTAATTATCTAAATAAAAGTCTTACTCATCTGAGAATTATGGGTATGATATTGATTCTCAAATGAGAGAAAAAATAGCCAGTTTCTTCCACTCATTTTAAAGTTGTCAAAACCTTCAGATATTTGAAAGAAACTAGCTCTAACTTACCTGTTAGAGAATCATACAAAGTATAATATAAAGCTTGTTTTTGTAATGCAGGATGTGTTTTATTGTGGATTTGTCATATTAGTTATTAAAGAGCTGCTGTGCATCAAGAAACAAATTGTGTCCATCATTAGTGTGGTAATAGCTACAGACCGAGATAGCCAGATTCAGAAATGCTAAGTATCATATAATTAACCAACCATGAAATAATTTGGCTGGCATCATGCAAGCCTACTTTGCTGACAAATGATAATGCGAATATTCAGTTTTGAAGTGGAGAATGCTTGATTACATTTCAACTCTAAGAAATTGCATCTTCTATGGCATCACACAAAATGGCAGCCCAGAGTTGAAGACAAAATTTTAGAACTTTTGGAAATCCTGGGGCTTCTATATTCTAAT
>NW_012148352.1:543294-544973 GCF_000956105.1 Propithecus coquereli
AAATTGTGTCTTTTAAGGAATTGGTCCATTTAATTTAGGTTGTCAAATTTGTGAGCACAAAGTTGTTCCTATTAGTCCTTTATAATGCTTTTAATTTCCACAGAACATATAGTGTGATGTCCCCTCTTATTTCTGATGTTAGTAATTGTGTCGTCTCTCTTTTTTCTTAGCCTTGCTAGATGCTTATCAATTTTGTTGATCGTTTCAAAGAAACAGCTTTTGTTTCATTGATTTTTTCTATTGATTTCCTGTTTTTAATTTTGTCGGTTTCTCCTTCAATTTTTATTTCTTTTCTTCTTTAAATTTTGGATTTAATTTGCTCTTTTGTTCTAATTTTTAAAGGTGAAGGCATATATTATTGATTTTAGATCTTTCCTACTTCGTAATATATTCATTTGATGCTACAAATTTCCCTTTAACACTGCTTTAACTGCATCGCACAAATTTTTATAAGTTATATTTCCATTTTAATTTAGTTCAAAATATTTTAAAATTCTTTTTAGGTCTTTTTTGACCCATGTATTTTAGAAGTGTGTTATTTAATTTCCAGTATTTTGGGATTTTCCAGCTATCTTTCTGTTAATGATTTCTAATTTAATTTTGTTGTGGTCTGAGAGGAGACATTATGTGAATCCAATTCTTTCAAATATATTAAGGAGTGTTTTATGGCCCAGATATGATGCATCTTGGTGAATGTTCCATGTGAGCTACAGAAAAATATGTTATCTTCTATTGTTAGATAAAGTAGTCTATAGACATCAATTATTATATATTAATTAATTGATGGTACTGTTGAGTTCAACTATGTCCTTTCCAATTTTCTGTCTGCTGAATTTGCTCTGTTCTGATTGAGCAGTGTTAAAGTTCTCAACTAAAATTGTGGATTCGTGTATTTCTTCTTGCAGTTCTGTTAGCATTTGCCTCGCATATTTTGATGCTCATTTGTTAGGTGCATACACTTTAAGGATTATTATGTCTTTTTGGCATATTTACTCCTTTGTCATTATGTAAAGCCTCTCTTTATTCCTGATAGTCTTTCTTGTTCTGAAGTCTGTTTTGTCTGAAATTAATATAGCTACAACTACATACTTTTGTAGTGTTATTGTTAGCATGGTATACATTTCCCTATCCCATTTCTTTTAATCTATATGTGTTTTTACAGTTAAACTTAGTTTTCTATAGACAAAATATATCTGGGTCTTATTTTTTTATTTCATTCTGAAAATCTGTCATTTAATTGTTGTATTTAGATCATCGACCTATAAAATGATTATTGATATAGTTAGATTAATATTTACTAAATTTGTTGACCTTGTTATTTGTTTCTATTTTTCTCTTCCACAATTTTTCTGCCCTTTGTGGTTTTAATTGAGTATTTTATGTGATTCCATTTTCTCTTTTCTTAGCTTATCAATTATATATTTACAACTAATCCAGGTCCACTTTCAAGTAACACTATACCACTTCATAGGTAGTGAGAATAGCTTATAATAACAAAATATTTCTAATTCTTCCCTCTCTTATATTATTGCTATCAATAATTTCATTTATGCATAAGTATACACATAGATATATAATGATTAAATATATTGTTGCTACAAATATTTTGAACAAACTTCTTTATTAGATAATCGATTAAGAAAAATAAAAGCATGTTTTTACCATTATTTATTTTTGTT
>NW_012148352.1:545654-559381 GCF_000956105.1 Propithecus coquereli
AGATGTTTAGGTTGCGTGTGTTGCCCTTGGTTCCCCCCCCCCAAGTCCGTGTTTCAAATATGTCCGTCAAGTTTTTTTGTTATCTTTGATTTTCTGAAGTTTGAATATAATATGCCCAGGTGTAGTTTTTTGTTTTTACTTTTGTTTTATTTATTTGTTTTTGTTTTGTATTTTGCTTTGTGTTCTCTGATCTTTCTGGATCTATGGATTGGTGTCTGACATTAATTTAGGTGAAATGCTCAATTACTATTGCTTCAAATCTGTTTTCTTCTCTCTTTCTACTTCTGGTATTCTCATTATGTGTATGCTGTTCCTTTTGCAATTATCACACAGTTTTCAATATTCTGTTCAGTGTTTTTTCTCTTTGTTTTTCAGTTTTGAAAGTTTTTATTGTTAGATTCTCAAGTACTGAGATTTTTGCTTCTGCCATGTAGAATACTAATGAATTCATCAAGGTATTCTTAATTTCTGTTATAGTGGTTTTGACCTCAAACATTTCCTTTTTATTTTTTTTTAGAATTTCAATCTCTCTGGCTACATTTTATGCCTGTCCTTGTATTTTGATTATTCTTTTTTCATGAAATCTGTTACCATATTAATAAGTTTTAAAAAAACCAACAATATTGATCCGATAATTCCAACATCCCTACCTTATTTAACTCTAGTTCTGAGACTTCTTCAAGTCTCTTCACACTATGTTTCTTGCATTTTAATATGTCTTGTAATTTTTGGTTAAGAGGTAGACATGATTCTTCGGGTAAAAGCAATTGCAACAAAGAGGCTTCTGTAACGTGGTAAGGCGTGGAGGAAAGTGAAGCATTCTATAGTCCTGGAATTGGTCTCAGTCTTTTGGTGAGCCATGCCTTGGACTGTGAACTTCATCAATGCTTATCAATTTTGTTTTCTCTCTTCTGGTCATAGAGGATGACTAAAGGGGAAAGAAGGTGGGTATTTCCTTTTCAGCACATGAAAAGCTAACGTCTGCTGAAGTTAGGTAGTACCCTTCCCCCAGGTAGGTCAGACTCTGATCAAACCCAGTAGGTTAGGCTCTGGTAAAATAGTTTCTCCTGCAGGTCTTGTTAAGAAGAATAGAATGCTGTTATGTATTTCACATTGGTTCTTTTTCCCTTCCTTTTTAAAACAATAAGAGGGGATTTATCTTTGATATTTACTGGGAAGACCTGGTAGAGCTCCTGTTAGTAAAGCACAAAAGAGTGTGGGTTCTCTCCTATGACTGTGTTCCCTGGAGTTTCTAATTTCTCAGAATTATAATGCATTAATCAATTACAGTTTAAGTGTTCCTATTCCAGCATTGGTTGTCATGGAAGATTTGTTCTTGTGTTTCTGCTCCAGTAAGATGTGATTTCCTCATCTGCCCATCTACCTTTCCAGTTTGGGGACAGCAATTTGTATCATGTCCTTGCTTCTCTGACAGATCTTAGAAGAGTTGCTGATTTTTCAGTTTGTTTAGTTTTTTTATTTGGAGTAGCAACTTCTAAGCTCCTTACATGCTGGACATGAAAAAGGCAGAGTGGAAGGTTTTGATGAAAGATGACACGAAGATGGTAGAAGCTCTGTGGGATGAAGTGTTAAGCAAGCTACAGATGCTGAGAATAACCTGGTTATGCTATATAGCCCAGTATCACAGCTGAAGAGGCAGAATCTGACAATAATTGGGAAAATTGGAGCGAACAGGCTGAGGCATTCTATATTCTATACATGAATGTTAAATGGTCAACACGGAAGGCTCTCAGACAACAATGTTTTTATTCAATACTGAAATATCTGCAGGGATTTTTTTTTACTGGATTGATTGCGTGTCTTTTTTGCAGCTTTTATGGAGAGCCTTTCAGCAGCACAATATCAGCTGCTGAGCCTGCATCATCATGGCATTTCTCATATGCCAGAGGGTTTATATTGCCAGAGTCCATATTGATCCACTTTATCTGGTTTATCTTTATAGAGCATTTCACATCTTTGTTGATAACGCTAACTGAGTTGCTGCAAGACTGAAGGATTGTTCACAGTATATTGCAATAATGATTGTAAAGTGTCTTTAGAATGCAGTGAAATTGACAAGAAGAAGAGCTTATGATTCTGAATGCATTGACAATGGGCCCTTAAGATGATTATCTCAAATATACAGAGTATATTTAGTCTGAATCCAATCTGAAAATTTCTCAACTACTGTCTCAGTCGCACTGTATGTTGTAATATTTCAGAATGCATTCTCTAATAAAAGCATGCAGTGGTACCTTTTCTGTTTCTACGGTTAATAAAATTTAAACTTTCCCTATGGGCAGTATTCTTCTGCTTTACTGGGTAGGCTGTAGATTTTTCTCCCTGCTGGCCTTCAAAATCTACATTTGTCAGCTTTGTTCAGCTACTATTATCGAGCAGATATTTCTACTTTGATTTTTAACACTCAAATTATCTGTCTGTTGTCTATATTACTGACCTCTAATGTAGAAATATGTCAATCTTTAGTCATACCATTCTATCGTTCACATCTGGCTATGGATAGATACCATTTTAAAATATAATTACATCATTATCTGAAATTTCTGTGTATAATTTAGAGTCAAATAACTGTATAGAAGTTGTTTCTATCTAGAGGATAGGTACTTTTCAACTCTTTTAGCTACTTATTTTGGGACATCCAACCATGGTGCTAAATGAAATGCTTTTAATCATGTTAATAAGGATATTATTTTAATATTAGACACAATTTTTCTCTGTGGAAAATAAATGATTTTCTTTACTTGTTTTCTTATACCACCCCACCACAGGTGCACAATTTTCCTGCCCCCACTATCCTCAAAATTTAGCTATTTATTAATGTTGATTAGGTTAAGATTTAGAACTCATGACAATGTAAAATCGTGCACATGTTGTAAATCAAAATTATGATTTTTTCTTGTACTCTTCTTTAAAAATAATACTGTTTGCTTCCTTAGTATTCTGTATCTTTAACGTAATTCAGATGAAAATTCTTTACCTCATATTTTATCTCTTTTCATTTTCTTCCTTCTCATTTTTTAAAAATGTTATTATTTAAATAGTCTTCCTCTGCACTAGTCCTCAAATTGTCTTTTCATTCTCATTATCCATTTATTTATCTTTGTTCTTATATTTTCCAGGATATTTTCTCAACATTCTCTTTCATCACTTCCATTGATTTTTTTCCAATTTCCAATTCCATTCCCATGTTATTCTATAATAGCAATATATCAATAAGCATATACATTTATTATATATTTATATGGAATATTTCAGAATTTTTTCACAGTTACATTTTGAAGATCATTTTTGAATTTAAGAAATATTATTGACCTCAGTTGACAATTAATACTACAAACAACTATGGTCACGAAGATCAATTTGCAAAATTAAAGTCAAATTATATTTGGCAATCAGTTTCCAAGTTGTATTTCTTTAGTTCAAATAACTACACACAGCTGATGAATCAATGTAGTCATCTGTGAGTATGCTTTGGCATTAGTTTAAGTCACAGGCTTGAGGAAGAAACTATTTTGCATATAATTAGGCACTCGAGGGGAGCATTATAATGTTTTTCTATAGCTCTTGTGGATAATTGCTCACAAAATTAACTGGGCCTAAGTTATTTTGATTTTTAGTGTAACATTTTAGAGACAGCATGAGAAATGTATTCATGTGTGGCAGTAGATTCAAAACTGCTTCCTAAAGGAAATTTAGGGGTTGTGTCCCCTTGTTCTCATGAACTTCCTCAGAGTTTTTTAAAAAGTTGAGCATGCAAGTTGGACTTCTCAATTTTCAATTTGAATACTGATTTTTTTTTAACCACTTGATCATCTTTTACCTTAAGCACGAGTTTATCATCAAACAGTATAAATAATAACAGAACCTCATTGAGAGCACAATTTCAAGCAGTCAAGTATCCAGTTCTATAAACATTTTGAATGACAAAAATAATATTTATGAAAGATTGACATATATGCAGTCTCTCTGCTTTTTCTGTAAAATAAATTATGTTCTTTAAATATAGTTATTTGCTCACATTAATTCACCAACAGATTTGTCTTTTGGAGGATATGCATTAATATTCCCCCTTGGCAACAAGAAAAAAACACATAAAGTCATATTTGAAATGCAATATAAATGTTTAATCCACTTTTTGATGTATTATTTAATATTCTCTCTATATAAACCACATATGAGTTTTTTTAAACAATTAAGTGCTATGAAGACCTATCATGAATGTCATAAAAAAGTATCATGAAGTCTTATTCAGTGTCCCATCTCCAGTGCTTATTATAATATATTTTATATATATTTTAGAATATAAAAAGAATAATTTTATTTGTATGCATTTTTGTTTGTAAATTGTTTCAGTCTTAATGTCAAAAGGAAAATGTAGATAAATAGGGTTTCAATGTAATCAAAGGAGAAGAGATTGGGAAGGAGAAGAGAAAGAAAGATAGCTTCAAAAAAATGTTGATTGACTCTTACAATTATGGTGAAGGCAGATTACTGCCTGCATTTGTTAAGTCTCAGAAATGTTTTTACCATTTAACATCATCTGATAAAATTAAGAATTAGGCTCATTATATGACAACCTACATTATTTAGTGATAGTTTACAACTTGTTTGCATTCATAGTTTTGCTTTGTGCACTCACTTGAAACTTTCTACTGTTTTAAGGCATGTTAAGCTAGACAATATTTTTTCATAAGCATTGCTAAATTCTGAATCCTCTTACAAAAATCAATTCAAAGAATAAAGAACAGTTTTAAAAATAGTTACTAATACATATTTTACTGTCATTTCCCATTTGAAAAAGGGAGAAAAATTAGCTAAAGATATATTTAATAGCTGTGGTGATGCTTCTTAAGTCCGCCAACTATCTGTTTGTTTAGTATTACAAAAAACGTATGTTAAGTTAAACAAAATGGGAGATATTTTAGTTTATAAAGCTTGTATCAGTGTTTATATTTCTGAATCTTGCCATATATTTTTATTCAGAATGCATCGTTGATTTGAATGGGCAATTCTGTATATGGATCGATGGTGGGATATGGCGAATAGCACTAAAAAGAAGCTAAATACAAAATAGCTTGTGGCTAAATGCCTTATCTAAAACATTAATCCATCTGTTCAAATTAAGCCAATATATGTCTCAAGAAAATAAACAACAAGTAAATAAAACTGAATGATGAAATAATGCATATATTCTCTCTGGGACAAATGAGTTCCGGATGTAAAAACATCATTACTTTCTTTTTCTTTTTTTTTTTTTAGCCTATTCTAAAAGGCTGTTTCTATGGTTTTCCACATTTAAAATGGCTGTCTTGAGATAAACAAGTCAGTCGTGATAAAGTCGATCTGAATTATTTTAATTTTACATTATTCTATAAAATGGGCCATAAATATACACAAATTTATTCTGTAACACATTCTATATGAATCTTAGAAGTTATCAGCAGTATACTTTACATCCTATTCTCCTCCTACATGAAGAGTGGGCAATTGGCACACGCAGATAGAGCAGGTGGTAGTTAAGGGAGTGCGAAGTCAGAGTGTGGAACATTTGTGGGAATCTGCTTTGCTTTCCTGCTACCCCGGGTCACTGATAAGCAATAAATTCAGTCATCGTCTGACTTTCGAAGCCTTTTATAAACTGGCTTTTAAAAATTGAAGTCATACATAGGGTATAACTTGTAAACCTGAAACGATTTTTAGTATTCATGTTGCATAAGTAATGCATGATACAAGATAACACATTTTCCCCAGATATGTAAATTTAGGAGCTGGAAAATTTGAAGGAGATCTAACTAGAGAGTAAAGTTTGGATGTTTGACTGACACTTTGAAAGTATTCTCACGAGTGAGTTAAGAGCATAGAGGAAAGGCATAAGTTAACGTTTAACAGGATTTCCCTCTTTTTCTTTGTATCCGGAACACTGTCAGTGTTTTCTGGTGCTCTTCCTTCTCAGATCATCAATTAAGACACACTCTCTCTCTCTCTTTTTTTTTCTTCTGCCAAATACTAAAAATTTTAGATTCTTTACCTTTTATCCTTGGTCATCTTCTTTTTCTCATTATCCTTGTTGAAGGGGCTTTTATCGTCTCTTGCACCATTCAATACTATCTATACTTTATAATATCCAACATTTTATCTCTGGCCTATGAAATTTCTCCTATTTCCAGTATATGAATTTAGCAGAATGTAAATAAAGAATACGTTGTTACATGTATGTGCCCTACAGGTAATCTTGAGTTCAAAATGGCCAATCATATCAATTTCTTTTCTCAAATCTATTTCTAGTTTTACGTTTCCTATTTTAAGAATATTAAAATGCTTTCCTTTTTGCTGAAGCAAAAAAAAAAAAAATTGTCTCCCAAACATGTCAGTTTTAAAATTATAAGTTAGTTACCTATGCTATGTGATTAAACATTTCTTGCAGATATCTTCTCTCCTTTTCAGCATCTCTCAACACCTTCAGCAGGTCCTTCTTATTTCTCACAAATAATCTCAACATAACTGTCTTACAGCTTTCTGTGATTTTATTGTCCCTTTTTTTCGATCCATCCACCATATTGTTGCCAGAATTTTCACTGAAAAACATCAGATTTAATGTACTTTTCTGCTTCAAATCTTTTTGTTTTTCTTAATTATTTTTGAACAAATTCAAAGGACTCTCCATAACAGAGATTAAATTGTTTTCATTTTCTTCTCTATATCTTCTCATCTTAAAATATAGCCAGACTGAATTAATGGCATTTGTCTCACATGTGCTATGATTTATGTAGCTTTTAAATTATGAGTCCTTTGTCTTTTCTTGACATATTTCTTTAAATGTGGCAAATCTGATGGACACATCTGATAAAAGTCTACTTCAAATTCAAATTCAAGTGTTATGTCTCCTCTGCAGCTTTCTCAATAGCACAGCAGAAATTCAGTTCTGCACATTTATTCCCTATAAGATTAGGGCAACCTCCAATTTTCACAGCTGATTATAACTGTATACTTATGTGACAGCCAAACTAATTAGCTGGTAAGCACCTGGAGTACAGGAACCATTTGAAAATCATGTTTGTACGTCCTATGTGCCCATTGTAGGCACTGATACATATTAGTCATTTAAAAAACTGAACTTGTGACTTTTCCAGTTGAAATGGACAAAATGACACCAAACATTTTTCCAGAAAAGTATAAAATATACGTTTGGGATCCTGGCCAACATTCCACCAATCAACAAAATGGGCTGTAATATCCAAAGGCAAACTCTCGTACAGCATTCACCTAACAGCTTCAGAATCACCCAGACTGATATTTTACCTCCATTACAGAGCACTTGAAGGGATGCCTATGGCAGAAAATATACACTAAAAACCAAATGCTCATCTCTTCACTGTGTGCAACTCAGTGATAACTGGACTGTCAGAAAGAAAACATTCTGTGTGGTTTCTGACTAAGTCTTCTGAGTAGTTTTTGTGCTGTTTCAAAGTAATTTAACTCTGAGGAGGGAGCAGAAGCAACAATCATCAGACTAGGATCAAAATTAATAGGCTCCGTATTGATCAGACACAGCTCTTTACTCCAAGTTCTTGCCAGAGTCAAATGTAACATTTCTTCACTTCTACCTTTGATTGTCTTTAGGGACCATCCCTGAAAGATGTTGCAAAGTGTTAGTTATCTCATTCAGCCCATCAAAAAGGGCAGAACAGTGTGTTGGGTAATTGAAAACAGTATGGATCCTGAGATTTAAAAAGAAAAATTCTTAAAGAGTAATAAAGAAAAGACCTAAATAGGGGAGAAAAGAGGGAGATTTACAACTTATTACCTATGACTACAACTGTTTTCCTTACCTATTATACTTTTTGTTTATTTCTAAATACAGTCACCAAGTAATGAATTGAGCTTCTTAGTTACAAATTTGTAATACTAATAATTGTAGCTTTTTAAAAATGGTTTATTTTAATCCATGTCCTCCTCACATAAGTCAACAGCAAGATTTGCATATACCATCTTTAACACTCTACATACATTTGTGGAATCGGTTGTGCTTTATATTTTATTTCATGGCTTCTTAATCAAATATTTATTTTTATTTCTGGTAATAAAAATGGATGAGAAAAAAAAATATTATGCAGTTGCACTAATTAGTTACTTCTAATTTTCTCTCCTGTGATTTTTTTCCTGAATATCTTTGAGTAAGAATTTATTTTTGGTAGTTAAATTTAGATCAATAATCTTAAGGTAAAAATCATAAATTTTATCCACTGGAAAAAAATAATGAGCAATATTGGAAGACACGGAAGAATATAAATATATGTACAATAATCACTCTTTAAGGAATTGAAACAAAAATTTTAGTCAAGACGTATTTTACTTAATAATGGTAGTGATTTACTTTGGTGTGACTGTTAGAGTCTCATCTCTACACTCAACATGATTCTATGATGTTCCCTTGACTAAGCTTAATATAAACACTTAAAATTTCATTTTATTTATTTATTTAATGTGTTAATTTATAATTTATACCATTTTAGTCCATGTCATGTTTGCTGGTTTAAAATGTTTATCTGTGTCATAACGGAAAATATATATGACACCTCAACCAGTTAAAAGTGAGAAAAAAAGAACCACCAAATATTTTGTTTTATCTATATAATACCAAGAAACTGACTTAACAGTTTCCCTTACTTCTATTTAAGTGGCCTTGAATTTATTTTTCTAAAATTGATGATTTTACTAACTGACTTGACATTTTTTAATGCAACTCTTACCCCAATTTTTCACACTATTTTGTGCATAACATTAGAGAATAACAATCTTCACGGTGTTTTATAGTTGCTTGCACGTTTGCCATTTAATTAACTAGACAATTTGTCTTTTATATATTTACTGTGTAGCCTATGTCTAACATTAGTAAGTGAATACAATCATTGGTAACAAAATATTAATTTTAATGATATTTGTGGGATGTGCGGCAGGGCAACTCTTAGAGGAGGTTCTCTACAAATGCATAGTCATGACAGGACATTTTCTTCTTACAATCTTTCCCTCCACAATCATTTCGACATTGTCCTCCTTTTTTAATCTTTCTGGAAAACTATTACTATTTCCTGTTGGTAGTACTAAACAAAGATAGGTCTTTTCATTGTATTTTGTTTTGCTAAAAAGAACGGTTGGCAAATAAAATCCTGAATATGGATGAAGGGACTTGTTCCTTCTTTTAAAGAAAGAGACAAATCCAATAACACTGAGTATTATTTCCAGTGCACCATTCTTCTCAGGGTAGATAACAACTTTCTTATAAAACCACATTATATTTCAAGTAGTTCTCAGGCACACAGGCACTATAAAGTCATGCAAGGATATGTCTTGATTTGTAACTTACAAAGTTGGTATAATTATTGACATTTTGTTAATTTCCAAATAATGTACAGAATAAAAAAATGGTAGAACATTTGCTGCATTTTCTATAAAGTATTATAAAGATCTCTGTGTGGTCACGTCTTGGAGAATTTAGTTTGTACACTAAGAATAGCACAATCTTCTCTATTTCTCTTCTGTAGAGGCAAAACAATTTGTACCTGCTTTCATTTTCAAGAAGTCATGTTTTTTCTGTTTATGTCATATAGTCAACCTATATTGAAGATTATTTTTCAGATAATCTCTATAATAGATACATGATTATACATTACAAATATATACCATGATTCACATATCCATATTTATAATTATACAATAATTTTTGCATATGGCTTTAAAAGATCTTTATTTCCCTCTCAATAAAGTTATTGGCCATTATTCTAAATCCCTTATTGGGCTATTGTCATTGGATTTTATTTTTATGCATGTCCCCTCTTCCATCAACTTAAATTCCCCATTCCAAGGACTACTTATCTTCTGTTAGTTCAGTAACATTGAAAAACATAATCCAAAGAATGGAGGGGAAAGAAATGAGATTGGAGTGATAAATAGGAGACAGGGCATGAAGATTGTTGGTAGACACATTTAGGAGTTAACTTTTCCCGAGAGCAGTAGAACACCAATTCTGTTTTGGTGACATATTTAATTTTGATAGTATGGGGGTATTTAATCCGCCATGTGGAGAATAAATATGAAGGGGGCAAAAATATAAAGGGGTCAAAGTTCGTTTTAACAATTTAAGCCAAAGTTGATTTTGACATGACATAATTATGTGGCAGCCGTCATGGAGAGTAGGCATGAATTTATGAGATTTAAATGGGGGAGAGTGAGAAATAATTGATGACTGCTGAGTTTCCATTTTACTAACTTTGCAATGGTTGTATTCATAGGGGTTAAGAGATGAAGACAAAAAATTGTTTGGAGAACAATAGCTTAAAAGATTTCATCTTAGTTTGGATTGCTTCAGAAAGAGATGCTGAGAAAATTAGTCCAATTCATGCAGCTTATTGGAATAAGATTTTAGGAAATACTGAGAGGTGAGGAGAAAGTGAAATAGGAAACGGAACATGCCAATGAAGTTGTTATCAAGGAAGTTACTACTTGAGTTACTATATCTAGCTTCCAGTGGAAAACTAGAAAATTTCCACTTCTGCAACTTGATCCTGCTGGGAAATTTTGGTGCTCCTCATGTGTAAAACATGCATACCAGTGTTATCTCAACTAGAAGAAAAGGAAGCTAGTGTACTTATAGATCATATGGCTAGGGTATTTATAGAAGAGGACTTGTCTCTGGGGATGTTAATTCCTTTCTACTTCTGGCTCGCATGCAGGTGGCAAAGTGGGTTCCAGACTCCAGAGAAAGTCCTGTTCTAGCAGTGGGAATTGGAGCCAATGTGCGCTGAAGAAGAAGAGGGAGAAGATATGTGTGGGGCACCAACAGCATCTGCCACAGAGTGATTGAAGATAAAAAAATTAGTAAGTTAAAATTCAGGAGGATGGATTTTTCCATAAAACGATTAAAGAGAAATTTTCAGAAAAGGTGAAACTATAGTATTGATTCCTTAGATTTGGGGGCAGGGGCTAGGATAGGGTCTAAAAAGAATCCACTAGTTTATAGCTAAATTTTTAACCTATGACTTTTCATGAAAACTTTCAGAGTAATAGTGGAGATGGAGTTCATATATTATATAATATTTTATTTAATTTTGTCCTTCCAATTATGGTTTTTTGTATAGTTATTTATATGTTATCAGTTGATGTCCTAATCAGTACTACAGGTCCCCAAGTTTCAATTAGCCTCACATTTGGATACATGAAAGGACTGTGTTTTCTAATAGTTTAAATTTATATACCTTGCTTTGGCCAATTAAATGTTAATAAAAGTGATATACATGGAACCATTAAATTACCAGAGATCTACTGCAACAAACCCTAGCATTGAAGATTTCAAACTCTTCTTGGCTCAGTGGCAAACAAAAATCAGAATTTCATGCTGCCTTTCTACCCCACAGGTCATTTTTAACTATAGACTCTCCCCTTGAAATCAAGGCATATAACTGGGGTTCATTCAATGTATCCCCCACCAATATCTCAAATTATGAAGATTCTGAATTTTCTCTCTCCCTTGCTATTTCTTTATTGTATTCTCATTTTCATTTTAGCATAAGTTCTTTTATTTTCTAGTACTATTATTTTTTAAAAAATTCTTTTAGTTATTTTAATGAACATTTTGATTGTGTGGTAAATCTTCACCATTTTTCAATGCCCTTAATTTGGTGTTTATTACTTTTGTTTCACTAAAACTAACTTTGTTTTTGTATAGTCAATAACCTCATTATGTCCATAAGTAATGGTCTTTTAGAAAATCTTTTAAAAAACTGACTTTTTCTGTTTGATCTTTTAAAAAATAATTTAGGCTATGATATATTCCATTCTTTTCTCTGTTTAAGTAATGATATGTCTTCTTTTTTTTAACATTCTCTCTACCTTAATTTCTGCTTGTTTGTACTGATTTATCACTTATATGGATAAACTTTAAATTTAAGTCTTTATTTACAAATTTATTATTGTCTCCTTCAATATCAAGTCCCTGAGAGATACAATCAACACTCATTTATTTTACTCTAACTTCTAAATTTTCTTTCTCATAACAGTCTTTAGCATCAACCTTTCTTCAGAGCCACATTTTTATTTCACTGGTTTACAAACACAAAATTTATGTTATCATCTTTCAATGACTCAAATTCAGGAAGTGTAATGCATACTTAATTGACCATCTCTCTCTCTTTCATCTCCTCATGGTTGTGAATGCCATTATAATACATGCCAATCGAATAGTAGACATTTTTTTAGTTCATTTAAGTGTATATAAGCATGTTTAAGTTTGAGGACAGTATTGAAAGATAAACAAACATGTTTCTGGTATGAACGAGTTTAGTAATGTAATAGGGAATATAAGTTAGTATAAAAACTACCATGATATATTTTAATAGGGATTGCATTGAATCTGTAGATCACTTTGGATAGTATAGACATTTTAACAATGTTGATTCTGCCGATCCATGAGCGTGGTGTGGTTTTCCGCCTGTTTATGTCCTCTGCTATTTCCTTCCTCAGTGTTTTGTAGTTCTCCCCATGGAGGTCTTTCACCTCCTTAGTTAAATATAACCCACTCAAGAGAATAATATATGTGATACAACAAGAATTCACATTTCTGGAGAGTTGAACTGGTGCCTTCATTTCATCTTTTTAACAAATGATTTTCTAAATATGACTGATTCTTCTTTGGAAAATTCTCTTAGAATCTTATTTTCTTTTCATCCTCACTACTAGCACTCTACCCTGGGACATTTAGCTTGTTCCACACAGTAAGGTTATTTTCTTCATTCAAAACATGATAATGAATCGATTTCGTAATCCAATTTTAAAATTTACACTGAGCCTTTTCTCCCTTGTAAATATATTTCAAAGTAACCATTATAGAATTCAAGATCTTTCCTTGAGCATTACCCCTTCTCTTATCTTCCTGTTTACTCTAATAAAACATCTGCTTCAACAGGCCAGGTTAATATTACCTCAGCCACGTTTCTTGTTTTGTTTTCTTAGTTCTTTATGTACTTGACATTCCAATTTTTTTAAGAAAGTCATAGTTGACATTGACTAGAAAGCCTACTCAAAGTATCTCAACATATAATCACATGCTACACCTATCTATCTTGCCTAGATACATGTGAGCACAATGTTTTAAAATTCTCCTCTAGTAGTTTCATGATCTTTTACATATATGACTTATGCAACTATATTTTAAACTCCAAACCAGTTGTCATATCTTCTAATGATTTTGTCTCCTTCAGAGAATTTTGAAAAGAACTAGACTTTCAAAATGTTTTCAATCAATGTTCTCTACATAATTTCATAAACAAAGAGTTATCACATTAAGACAATCATCCACAATTAACATATGTTTAATATTTTACTTGCACGAAGAACACAAAGATGTGAAATGCAACACATTGCTATCTTTTAAAATATTCAGAGAACCAATGAAAAGGAAATTTTTGGCTTAATGTTTCCAGATAATTACACGTGTTCTCTATTTAACTTTAAATAGATGCATAATTCATATTTGAACATATTTACTAGTATTTAAAATATTCTTTATTTTAAATTAGACACAATTGGAAGATGAACTCACTCTTTTAGTAGTATTTAGGAAACAAATCATAATAAAAGAACATCATTTCTCATGTATAGTTTTACATTCATGGTAATTTTACATTGTGGGGAATTAATATAAAGAATATAAG
>NW_012148352.1:560624-562726 GCF_000956105.1 Propithecus coquereli
AAAAAAAAACCCAAAAAACTAAAAAACCCTGCTAAGTTATTTTAGCCAGAACCCCTCCTCCCCCAATTCTGAATATCTGATCATCCTTGGTATCTTATCAGGTTCCTCATTCTCCACTATCTCTCAGGCAATGTCTGGTCACTCTGGCCTATCTTCAGCAAGAATCCTGTTAGGTCCATTTAGCCAGAATACCCCTTACCCTTGGTGCTTCCTCTTAGTAATTTTCCATCCACTGATGCACACCCTGCTCCTTGGTGATAGATTGTCCATGCCGTATTTGAACTGGAGCCCAATCTCTCTTCTGCAAATCCCCATTGCAGTAGTCCCTATACCTATTACGATGATCCTCAATAAAGTTGTTTTTTTGTTTTTTTATTACCCTCTAACAACTATCGTTGAATACATTTTTTTTTTTTTCTTTAACAGTTACAGTGCTGAGACTTGACGAGGATCAGATTCATCATTAGACACCCAGGACTCTCACCTAGGACCCTAAGTGCGTGCTTTGAAGCCTTTGTCTTCACTCCTAACTGATTGATAGGGAATCCACTGGTGAGTCGGACTCCTGAGCCATTGCTCTGGCCAACCCCCATTTAAAACTGGTAAGGACAGACTTTGATTCTTAAGGTATGAGTACACTCTCTGATACTGTGTTGGAGTCCCACGCTTCTTTTTAAACGTACCTCCTGGGCTCGAAGGTTTTCTCTCCGGTTCCTTGTTCTGAGTAAAGATTATTCTTTGAATCCCTGGGCTGGAAATCTCTGCTTTCTGGCTTTCTGTGAGGCGTTTCTGTTCTTTTTATTGGATCCTGCTTCTCCTATGGGAACTTCTCTGCCACCTGAAACCGCTCTTCTTGAATCTGTGCTGTGTGTTCTGCAGGCTCTGTTCTCCCCTGCCAGACCCTTCCCCTTCCCACTCTAGCCCCTCAGTCACTTGAACTGTAGACTCCCTACCTTCCCTGGAGGCTGTCAAGGGAATAAGGGGCCCACCAAAAACAAGAACCTGAGGCCAAAAAGAGAAAAAAAAGAAGAGAACTATTTGGAAACTGGGCAAATGAAATATCTTAAAGGCCTTCTCCACAAATATATTAGTAAAAAGCTTTATCCCATATTAAATAGGTAACCTCAACTTGTCTCATTTTGATCAGTGACACAATTTGGATTAAAAAATATGAAGTGTAGATAAACAATGAGTTTGTATTACTCACTGATTTACTGCTTCACGACTAAAATTTTTAAAATGAAAAGCCCTGAGTTCTGGTTGTATCTGTCTCTATGTATGTATGTTTGTATGTTATGTATGATTATAATTTTTTCTGATGATAATAATAAAGTAATTTATAAAATTTCTTTAAGGAATTCTATTTAAGTTGTTTTATTTAAATTGTTCAAGAGATAAATGAACATTCATATAAATTAAGTATTCCGAAAATCCCAGAAAAATACAAACTAACACCAATAGTTTTTTAGGTTCGCATGATCTTGAATATTCTTTGGTAATTAAAATCTAGTTTTTAAATTGCTGGTAAAATAAAATAGAAATGTCTTCAGAACTGTCAGCATTAAATATAATACAGATATACATTCTTGCCTGGGTTTGCTGGTCAGAAAAGTTTATGTTGTGTCTGATGAATATTTTAGATTATAAAACTATAAATCCAACCTAAAAGCATAATACACAGTAAAAATGAATTGCTTAATTGCTTTATGCATGTCAGTCATGGAAGTGAGAGAGAGGGAGAGAGAGAGAGAGAGAGTATGTGTGGGGTGGTGAAGAACTATGGTTAATTTTTTAATTTCTTTGCTTTTGTAATATTTTTGATAGTTGCATTATTTTTCAACAGGAAAAATACTTTAAAATGGTAGCTAGATTTGTTTAATGTCTCATGTAGTCTTTCATGAGTAATTTAAATGTAACTGTTAAAAATAAATGATTTAGGGGAATGCAAAAGAAATAAACTTTATAAGTAAACTTTTCAGAAATCATTAAGCTTTAAAATGTCTACTTAAATATACTTTCAAAAATCTTTTTTTGATAACTTGCAACCTTAAAGTTGTGCTAAGATAACTTGAATAATAGATATCCACTAAAAATCTAGATCA
>NW_012148352.1:573491-574801 GCF_000956105.1 Propithecus coquereli
AAGGGCAAATTCCCAGAAACACACAACCTCCCAAGACACAATCAAGAAGAATAGAAATATTCTTCTATTTCTCACAATAATGTGCAGTGAGATTGAAGCAGTAATAAAAAACCTTCCAACAAAATAAAGGCCCTGGACCAGATGAATTCACAGCCATATGTTACCAGACCTACAAAGAAAAGCTGATACCCATACTGTAGAAATTATTTCCTAACATCAAGAAGGATGGAATCCTCCCAACTCCTTTTATGAAGCCAGTATCACCTTGATACCAAAGCCAGGAAAGGACACAACAAAAAAAGAACTACAGAGCAAAATTTCTTACGAATATAGATGCAAAAATCCTCAATAAAATACTAGCAAACCAAATTCAAGAGCACATCAAAAAAAAAAAATAATCCACCGTGACCTAGTGGGCTTCATACCAGGGATGTAAGGATGGTTCAACATACGTAAATCAATAAATGTGATTCACCAAATAAACAGAAGCAAAAACAAAGATCATGTAATCATCTCAATAGATGTAGAAAAAGCATTCAACAAAATTCAGCACGCTTTCATGATAAAAACCCTCAACAAATTA
Organism: Propithecus coquereli; assembly: GCF_000956105.1. Taxonomy (NCBI): domain Eukaryota; kingdom Metazoa; phylum Chordata; class Mammalia; order Primates; family Indriidae; genus Propithecus; species Propithecus coquereli. Next base: position 574,075 of record NW_012148352.1, read on the forward strand.
GGCATAGAAGAAACATATCTCAAGATTATAAAAGCTATGTATGAGAAACACACAGCCAGAATCATACTAAGTGGGGAAATGTTGAAAGCATTCCCACTAAGAACTGGAACAAGACAAGGATGCCCACTGTCACCACTTGTATTCAGCATAGTGCTATAAGTCCTAGCCAGAGCAATCAGCAAAGAGAAAGAAATAAAGGGTATCCAAATTGGGAAAGAGGAGGTCAAACTATTGCTTTTTCTTGATGATATGATCTTGTATCTAAAAAACCCTAAAGACCACCAAGATACTCTTTGAATTGATAAATAAATTCAACAAACTCTCAGGTTACAAAATTAATATACACAAATCAATATCACACTTATACACCAATAACAATCAAACTGAGGGTAAAATCAAAGACTCAATAACTTTCACAATAGCTACAAAGTAAATAAAATACCTAGGAAGATATTTGACCAAGGAGGTGAAAGATCTCTACAAAGAGAACCACAAAACACTGAGAAAAGAAATTACAGATGACACAAACAAATGGAAAAACATATCACAGTCATGGATTGGTACTTACTCTAGTTAGAATGTCTTTTATTAAAAAGTCCAAAAAGAATGGATGCTGGTGTGGATGGGGAGAGAAAGGAATGCTTATACACTGTTGGTGGGACTGAAAATTGTTATAACCTCAATGGAAAAAAATAGGAAGAGTCCTCAAATAACTAAAAATAGACCT
>NW_012148352.1:574851-577518 GCF_000956105.1 Propithecus coquereli
GGAAAAAAGGCATCATTTAGAAAGAAATTGCTGATAATCTGAACTTCATCTTTTTTCTCTGTTTTTTTTTTTTTCCCCTTTATTTTTTAAAATCTCCCTAGAAAAGAACTTGCTAATCTTTCCAGGCCCAGGATAACTAGTCATTAGTTCAATCCAAACATCAAATGAAGGACACCAAATTCAACCAGTCAGCAAGGCTACCAAGAAATTTAATGTAGTGTTGGCAGAGCTGAGAGTAAGTTGTCAAATCGAGCAGGAGAGAGAGAGAACTTCATTAGCTTCAAAGGAAGAATTGAGATTAGAATACAAAGAAGTCTCTCATTTGAATCATGGAGGTTATGTCAAAAAGCTCCCATTTTAGAAGAGGTGGCTCAATTCAATCTTAAATCTTCCCAATTAAAATGATTGATCAATTAAGCTTAAATAATATTTTATTTTTTACCTAAAAGTTGAACATATAGCTTATAGATTTTGTTCCAAGAGAAAATTACATTCTTTGTTGACTTAAAAAAAAAAAAAATCACCAGGGGAGATAAAATGGCTGATCAGAGACACCAGCTAACAATTGTCTCAGAAAGAAGGAAAAGTTTTAGATGAAAAAGGAAACAAACAAACAAACATAGATTGGGTGTAATTTCAAGGGAGAAGTGCCAGAACCTACCAGAGATTCCATGGGAAGAAACTGCAGAGCAGAACAAAAAGGAGCAAGATTGGCAGAGATCATCCCCTGAGAGGATTGGAGTACAGTGAAAATGGTAGGTGGGGTGGTTGTTTCTGCCTCCCTCACATCTCTGGCAGTCAGCAGGCTCCTGAGCTGCTGCAGAGCCTGTCTACCCTCATGAGCCCAAAAGCTGCTGCCACCAGCAATCCGGGAGCATTTTGAGCCTACCAACCCCTTGGAGGGGTCACTTCCTGTCACCACAGACCTGAGCCGAGATGGCAGGAGCCATAGTGCTTCTCCAACCACCATGCACCTTTGACCTCCTCAGGGGCTTCAACACCTTAGTTTTCATCTCGCTCATTCCTGCACAAACATTTCCCAACTCCAACCCAGACTGCAGGAGCCACAGGAGCCAGTGGGTCCCAGGGTATCTGTGTGACCCCAGAGCCTGAGCAGTCCAGGTGGGCTGCCTTCCAGAGAGAGGGACAGAGATGACCAGAGCACTAGCTTTCCTCTATTCAGACTCTTTTCTTCTCCTTCCATCCCCCGCCCATGGCTGCCAAGAGAGACAATTGAGCTGGGCTCTCAGGAGTGGCTGCTTTCTCTCTGTTGGTTCATCCACCATACTGAGACTTCCACAAAGAGCAGGACTCAACCTTTCCCTTTAAAGACCTGTAGCAGACTTAGGGGTGCTCGGACTGTGAGCTCCTTGCTTACTGGCCCTCCCTGGTGCTGTTTTCCTGGCTGCTCCATCAGAGCAGGGCACACCCCAAGCAGAGGGATATCAATCCTGCTTGAGCACCCCTACAGGCAACTCAGGACCAGCACACTTCTCCCCGCCACAGTCAGGGATTGATCTTCGGAGACCTGGGGACAGGCCTGCAGGCCAGATCCTGTACCCCCAGGATAGGATTGTGTTGCTCAGGGGAATGGAGGGGAGATTTGTGAACTAATCATGGGAGGTGAAGGAGCCCACCTGGGCAGAACTGAAAAGAGAGTGCAATGTGTGTCCCAGCCACAGCATACTTATAGAGCACCCCTACTCCAACAGGAGGGCCACATTCTCAGCCCAGGGAAGGATCCTAGACAGGGAAGCTCCCAGCCCACAGCACTATCATTGGGGAGCTCAGCTAGTTTGAGGTCCTGCCTGATGGCAGATGACAAACAGAGACTGTATAGCAGCGGCGGGGAGAGGGTGGAAGAAGAGCAAAACCTGCTCTTGACAGCCAGATTGTGATTCTCAGATGGCACCTCCCCCCAAAACAAAGTTTCTGGCTGGCTGGGTTCACTTCGGCAAAGCCCTGGTAGCTTTCCCCAGAGGCCTGGGAACAGACATTTGACCCCTGTAGTAAGAACTACCTTACGAGCTTTTGTGGAGCCCTAGGGCATGCTAACCCAACTCAGACCTGCCCAGCCTCACTCCCCACACACCTCTGTTGTAGTGCATAATAAGGACTCACCAGGAAGTTCCAGGTCTCTGCCCACCAACTGGTGCATTCGAGTGCTTCTGCTGAGGGCTAGAGCTGGTCACAGGTTCCAAAAACAGCACTGCAGCTTGTTCCTTCTGGCAAGTGCAATCTGCTGACAGGGAGGTCAATTTGCTTAGTCCTTTACAACATTTACTGACTCAATCATATAGGGTATGGTTGATTTTTACCAACAAGCATCACCTACTCTCTCAGAGATTCAACTGGGCATTCCAATATAATTCACACTGTTGAGAAGACCACAGGGCTGGAGAAAAGGAAGGTATTTCAAAGACTTCCATCGTCCCTCATCAACAAGAGACAGGGAATCTGCCTACAAACAAAGCTCTCCACTGCTACAGCTTACAAACAGTGAGCAACTGAGAAAACCACCACAGTGAGGATATATAACTAAGGTCAAAGCAGAACAAAATGAAATAAAAAAATAATACTGAAGATGAACAAAACAAAAAAGTGGTTCTTTAAAAAGATAAACAGAATTTATAGACTTCTTGCTAGATTTATCAGGATTAGAAAAGA
>NW_012148352.1:577633-580118 GCF_000956105.1 Propithecus coquereli
CTAAAGCATAGCTGGTTCTTTAAATATTTTGTTTTCCCAGTCTAAGGAAACTTATTTTAAGCTGTCTATAGCTTAGAGCAGTTTGACAAAGTATACATTTGTGAACAAAAATTGAAACATTTATTTTTGCTCCCTACCTAATCCCTTCAGATTTGAGGAAATAATTGTGAGTATTCTTATTTTTAGGGCAATATAGTTATTTGCATATGTTTAATAAGAATCTGTTCTCCTTGTAACAGAACACAATTGGAAACACTAGTTATAGTACCAAGATTTTGACTGAAATATCATGTTTTCAGATATGACCAAACAGCTTTAAAGAACTAAGGTTACCTTTATGGATCCACAAATGTTCTCCTGGGAAAAACTGGCTTGAGGGTTCCTAGCCTTATAGGTGAGTAAGGAATGTCAGTCACTTCCTGGCAGGCCCAGGAACCTCAGGATATTTGGGGGACCTAGAGAATAGAAAAACTCATCCTACTCTGTAGGTGTTACTGATATAGACCAATGACAAATCTTTGGTTTGGCTTTCCAGCCACAAGAGGCTTTCACAAATCCAATCTGAGATTCCTTATCAAAAGTTTCAGCAAAGTAAACTTAAAAGCACCTGATTTGTCAACCATTAGTCTTGTATGTAAATAACCAGGCCAAGTTTAATGAGACTATACTTATTTAATGAACAAATCAGTCTTACTTTGATATTATTTTGTAGAAATAGGGGGTAACTGTAGAGAGAAAAATTGTTTCAACAGATAAGTCCCAACAGATAATTCAACTGGTCCTTAATGAACAAAAGGCAACTGAAAAAACTATAGTGTACCCAATATTAGACTCAAGCATTACTAATTTTTGTTTTGTGATTTTATTATCTACTGGCAATCCACACTGGATCCTGAATTCTAGTTTTTTTCAGTATCTGACTATGACTGTTCAAACCAATACTTCCAGTTTTCTCATATCCTTCTGGCTTGGAGTCACTGAGCTTAAAACTGCTCTATTCCTGAAGTTATGCACACTGAAGCTGAATGATTTGATATAAACCTCAGAGAAATCACCACAACATCTTATGTATGGACAACCTGTGTGACATTCAAACTACAAACCAGAAAAAATGTCAAATTGCCACTGCCTGGCTTTGACCCAACTGAAGATGCTTTAAGCCCAGCACCTAGAAGTCTTCTTGACTGGTTACCCTCTGGACTCTGAGTTTATAGTTTGCTGTAACTATTAACCTTTGTTTTTTCTTTTATTTTCATAGACATTAAATTCCCCTTCTTAAAGCCCTGATGGCTTTTACCATCCAGGAAATTTCTTCTATTACCAAGTCCCAACAGATAATTCAACTGGTCCTTAATGAACAAAAGGCAACTGGAAAAAAACCTGGACTTATATTGTTCAAAGGAAAGAAGAATATCTCTGCTTTCCTTGAACAAGAGAAAATGCTGAGTCATTTAATAAAAACAGATATTGTAGAGAAAATATGTGTATCAACAAGGAGCTGAAGTGGAAAGGGGATTGTAGAGATGAGACAGTTCAGGTGGTATACACAGAAATTGTGAAGAGACAATGTATTCAGAACACTAAAATGAGGAGAGCAGCAAAATGAGTCATTGGAGCCAGAGGCCACTGCTATATCTATGGGTTAGAGAACTGATGATCATTTAGTTGATTTGAGAGGAAAATTAGCACAGGCAAATCTACATGCCCTTTTTGAAACATAAGCAGATAGTCTCCTTAGAAAAACCTCTGAAATTATTTTTTGGTGACAATTCTGGGGGCAGCATATGATACTAATTACTAGGCCACATATCAAATGAGTTTTACTGATTATACAGAATATTAAAAATATTACCCCTTCTTCAATGAAACATGGTGAAAAGTTCTTGCCCAAGGGGAATCAGACTTTTTTATTGCTGAGGCAGAGCTGTTTGCCAAGCTATTTGGAGGGAGCTTGTACAACAAAACATCTATCTGCCCTTTGACTGATTTAAGGCTGTGTGAACATTCTATTTACCTAATATATGAGAAAAATGTGTAAAGGAAAACCTGTGTAAATTGAATTGGAGTTCAAACCAAGATGTAGTTGTCAATTATAATAAGACTGTGAGTGTTATGTGACCTTAGCTTGCAGCAATGAGCAGCATTTACAGTGATTCTGGAAGAGAAACGAAAAAACAAATCATTATCTTCCACAAATATCAGGTCATAATATTAGCGCAGATCAAAATCTCTAAATAGCTTAGGGAAAAGGTGCATTTTAATAAATATTGCTCTATGATGATCTTTGTAGGCATGAATGCTGATTGACAACTAAATAGCAAGCATATTATATTGTGTATTGCCTTATTTTACCATAACCGGAGAAGATAGAAAATGTGACATTAAATTTGTTCAAAAGCAGGAACAATAAAGGAAAAAAGGCATCATTTAGAAAGAAATTGCTGATAATCTGAACTTCATCTTTTTTCTCTGTTTTTTTTTTTTT
>NW_012148352.1:580168-581867 GCF_000956105.1 Propithecus coquereli
GATTTATATATAAGGTTTTATTAAAAATTAGTTTTAGTAGTACAATTGATCTTTGAACAACATGGATTTGAACTGTGTGGGTCCATTTATATGTGAATTTTTTTCAAAAAATATATTGGGAAATTTTTTGGAGATTTGCAAAAATTTGAAAAAACTCACAGATGAACCACACAGCCTAGAAGTATTGAAACAATTAAGAAAAAGTTAATTATGTCATGAATGTATAAAATAAATGTAGATACTAGTCTATTTTATCATTTACTACCATAAAATCTATGCAAATCTGTTATACAAAGTTAAAATTAATAAAACTTACACAACTACTTACAGAACATATATGACACCATTCACAGTTGAGAGAAAAGTAAATAAATTTAAAGATGCAGTATCAAATCATAACTGCATAAAATTGACTGGAGTACATAGTATACTTCTGTAATAATTTCATAACCATCTTCTATAGCTATTGCAGTGAGTTCAAGTATGTGAATATTCACTTAAAACATCTTGTGGCATTAACCATGTCCACCTGAGCAGTTCATGTCTCCAGTAAATTGCATATCACAGTAAAAAGTGATCTCTCATGGTTTGCATCTATGTTTTGTCATGTTTAGTACCATACTTTAAACCCTGAATAACACTAGGGGACCCATACGAAGTGCCACTAGTGATGTTGCAAGTGCTTCTATGAAACAGAAAAATGTCATGACGTTACAAAAATATTTGAATTGCTTGATATGTAACATGGATTGAGATCTGAAGCTTGTAAACAGATGATGTAATCTTAGAGTATAGGTAAATACAGTACAGTACTATAAATGCATTTTCTCTTCCTTGCGATTTTCTTAATGAAATCGTGTTTCCTCCAGCTTACTTTATTGTAAGAATACAGTATATAATACATACAGCACACAAAATATATGTTAATCCAATGTTTATGTTATTGGTAAAGCTTCCAGTAAACAGTAGCTTATTAGTCATAAAGTTTTGGGGGAGTAGAAAGTTTTACACAAATTTTCAACTGTGCAGAGGCCTAAGCCCCACATTGTTTAAGGATCAACTGAACATTGAGGCAAAATTAGAATTTGGTTTTTGTTAAAGTGACAAAATTTTCTTGGACTATTGGTCTGAACATGTGAAGGTTTATTTTTTTCTTTTAAGTGATTGGCCTAGGAAACAGATTTTATGTTTTATCAAGGGAATTTCTTGGGCTTGTTTTTATTATGTAAGAAAACTGAGTCTTCTCAATATTAAAAGAGCTAAGTTTTCATTCTTTATTTGCCTTTAAACTATTCTATTGTCACTTTAATTAAATAAATCCAAGATTATATTTAATCAAGTTTTTTAAAATTTTTGAGATTTGTAATAAACTTCCCAAAATCAAATTCTAAATTAAGTGTTTTTAACCTCAAACTCACTCCAGAGGGTCCCTGGAAGTTCTGAAATGATCTATAAAAGAAAGATATTAAAATAATCAGGCTTATTTTATATGTTACATTATATGGGAAGCATTGTCAAATAAGAAATAATGTCTAACATTTCTTGAGGTAAATCTGTATGGATATTATTATTTGTTTTTTATTTCAGGGTATTGTGAGGGTACAAACATTATGGTTACATTGTATGGATATTAATAGGTATTTTGGAAACTGTATGAAATTCCTAGAAACCTGTTATTTTATTATTCATAATTTTTATT
>NW_012148352.1:588642-589049 GCF_000956105.1 Propithecus coquereli
CTTGCTTAGATGGAATTAAGTACGGCATGTGACCACATATATAGAGAGTTTAAGGAATAGTTAGACTATCTTACAATAAAATATTTTGAAAATTATAAGCTTTCAATAAATTGATCACACTGTCACTGCACTGCCTGAGTTGCGTACATGTAAATCAATTTATTTCACATAATTCTTTCAAAGAAATTATTTTTCCTTCAGGGAATTAAGGAGTCTAGATGAAAAATAAAGTTGAAATATTTATAAACAATACCAGAAAGATAAAACCATACTTATTTCCCTCTCAGTATCTGATTAATTGAAAAACCCTTATTTCTAAAAATACAGTGTTATCAATATATTTTGGGGTTAAGTTATTGAAACTTATTTCATATCTTAGAAATTCTAACATTTATGAGAACAAAAAT
>NW_012148352.1:596824-597872 GCF_000956105.1 Propithecus coquereli
AATGAGTCCCATCTGCTGATCTCTACCAACACCATCTCTTTCAAGACAACTATGTATTTCAACAGTTTTCTACTCTTCATTCCCATCTGCCTATAGTTTTATTTCTTTCATATTTATCTTGTCAATATCTACCAAAGTACTCACCTTAAAACAAAAATTATATTATGCTTCTTGATATTAATTAAAATCCCTTACTTTTCTCCTTCTCTCCATTATATATTTGCATAATAAAATATTTTATGATCCACCTCCGCTCTTCTATATAGTTATTTCCTGCCATTAATCTCATTTGCACACCAGAAAACCAAAATTGTTCTTAATTCTTTGCAAAAGCCTGAAGGTAAAATTGAAAATTATTCTCTTCTCAATGTTTTTGCTTAGGCTAGCTTGAAATGTCCCCATCTATTGCATTTCTTTTACTTTGACCTTTATAATTCTTATTCGGGCTTTCAGATTCAGTTCTAATGACACTGTCTCCAAGAATTTTCCTTGAGCTCTTCTCCTAGGATTTTAATTACCTTTGTTCTTTGTACTTCCAAATATGCTGCTATCTATATATGTGCTTCCAGTTATCTCAATGACATGTTCATTGTTTTATATCCTTCATCATTTCTGTGACTGTCTATCTGGTGTTCTGGCGTTCTGTGATTTCACTTAGTCTATCTTATACTCATCTTTTGTTCTTTAATGCTAGCAGACACGTATAAGAGATCCTTAATAAATAACTGTTCAATGAATAAATGGATAGTGAAGAAATTGTGGGCCTAAACACTATGGAAAATCATGATTTTTTATTGACAAATTCATGTTTAGAAGCTCACCTAGGAATTTTTTATTTTTATGAACTAAAGGAGGAAAGTAATCAGAAACTGAGGCTTGTGTAGTTTATTTCTGACAGAAAACTAGTCACATCCATCCCTCTTGAAAAATCATATCTTCTCTTCTTAGTTTAGATATATTTGGAGTATTCTAGTTGATTATAACCTGTATTTCTTTCCTATCTCTGTTCTAAGTCTCTTACATTCTCATTTAAAAACAGACAAATCCT
>NW_012148352.1:597922-601345 GCF_000956105.1 Propithecus coquereli
CTAAAAATACAGTGTTATCAATATATTTTGGGGTTAAGTTATTGAAACTTATTTCATATCTTAGAAATTCTAACATTTATGAGAACAAAAATATTACAAGTTAACTATATGAATGAAAGTAGTTTTTAAAAAAGTACCCTTTTGAAGGAATTTTCAGTGCATTCTGTACAGACTTATTTTTTTAACATCAGTTGAATAAACTATATATGGAAAAAAATTTCATTTCTTCAAGGGTGTTAAATTTATACTTATGGTTGGAGTTCTCAACCAGGAACATATTCATAGACTAGTAAATGTGTTTGAGTGTCTCGAAAGGCTTTGAATGATGAACTCTGGGGTGAGTGAATTTCCCTGACAGGTGTTACACATCTGTTTCAGACAATAGCCTTTTTCTTCATTATTTCAGCTAACATTTCTGGAAAATTCTTTGGTGATTTTAGCTGTCTTCTGAGATTTGATTGTATACCTACCAGTTGCCTTTCCATTCACAGATCTGCCATCATTTTCATGTCAGCATTGATTGAGCCTAGTCTTATACCAATTCACTTGATGAGACATGAGGAATAATGTCATCATTGATGCAACAATCAGAAAATTGTAAATATGAGATAGGGTTGCTACTACGGGGTTCATCACTACAAGAAGACTTCAAACGTTGGGAGTAGCACATTGTTCATAGATTTCCTCTAGTATGGAAGTAACTTGCATTGAGAAAAAAAATATTTTCTAAGATTATTCAGAATAGTCATATTTCTCAGTTCATTTTGTTTGCTTCTTTTTTAAAATTTCAATCTTACTTTGTCATATGGAAAAATGATTCATTTACTTCTCTCAAAGAACATTTTATCTTTAAAAGCTGACACAACTCCATCCCTGCCTGCAGCCATTCAGGGTTGATTAGTAGGATGTTTTGCTAGGAAGAACAAGACAGAAGGTATTGAAGGTATTGATTTTCCCTGACTATATACTACCCTGATACTCTAGAGCTACTTACGGTTTCTGAGTTGTCATATCAAGCAAATTTATTATTTAATGGTGTAGAAGAGATATGCATACTTCCAAATTAGATGAGAGTGCTATTTGTATTCACTATTCATAAAGTATTGATCCATATTATTCTAAAATTTTGTAATTTACAAAACACTTCTCTATATTATTTCACTTGATTAATACCATAATCAACTATCTTTCACCTTGCTCTTGTTTCATTCAGGTACTGTGCCAAGAAAAAGAATCAGACATACAATTATAAATCTGTATTGTGGTAATGTGAAATATTGTGAGAAAAAGTTGAATCAAAATGATCACTTTTCTCCTCTCTTTTATGTGTTTGGTTTTGCATATGATTTTTCCTTATGGTATTTCTCTACTTTGGAAAGTTACTTGGGACAGGGATGAACATTAAGAAACATGGTTCATGGTATTTTCTGTCATCTATTTCTTGACCTGAACTTAGGTGAGAAGAGGAGGGAATAAAGTGGGCAATATAAAATATGAGGTTTGCTGTAGAATCAAGTCAAAATTCAGCATACATTTGGCTGAAGTACTCACTTTCTAAAATCTCAGGAATAAGTTTAGCAAAGAGCTTGGCAGTTGGATGGCCAGTTGAAGGCAAAGAATCTATAGAGGATGTGAATCCATCCTATGAGAAATCTGTTTTATCTTCAGAGTTGGCAGTATAGATCCTGCAATCTGGGCATTATTATCATCTTCAGTTTAAGGAGGAAAAAATAATGAAGCTATAATAATATGACTTAGAGAATATCTGGGGCTCTAACACAAGTTTTTTCCCTATACAACAAGTTCAAGAAAGAGTGAAACACAGTTTTACACACATGTACACACACACATACACAGTGATAAAAAAGGTGTCTATAATTTTAAGAAATATTTATGTATTTAAAATTTAATAGATTAAATATCAGTGTGCTTTACTGCCTAGTAAATATTCCAATGTCACATGGAATTAGCTGAGGAGAAAAGAGTACATTGGGGGTTTCAATAGACCTGATTTTGTTCTCAGTGCCTCAACAGCAATGGGCTAAAAGTCATAAATATTAAATAAAATTTCTAAAATAATAGAGCTTTATTGCCTTATTGTGGAATATGTATCAAGCTTTAGTCAGCTAATTGCCATATAATGTGTATCCAAATGATAATTTTGCAATAATATTATTATTTAAGATGATAATATTTATTATGGAGAGTAAAGTGTTTTCTCATTCCTCATTCTCTTATGTCTCTCTTAGATATTGTTGGGGCTCAGAAAACAATACCCCAAAATGAAAGCCTCAGAAGAGGACTCAGAGACAAAAATTCTCCTGTCCTCCTATCTCTTAAGCCCACTGTACCCCAAGGCTAGCCATAGAAACTAGAATCCCTCTTCCCCAAGGTGGGTCATAGAAACCAGAACTCCTTTTCCTCAAAGCCAGTCATAAAACCTAAAAATATTACTTTAACTGTTCCTCTGTCTTTCTCTGTAAAAGCTGGCCGTAAAGAAATAATCTGACCTACCTTGTTTGACTGCAGCTCATAAGACCCCCATTCCAGAGAGAGTCGTACCCAATCCCTAGAAGGAAGGAATGCGTGCTCAGAGATGCCAAGGAGAATTTAGACAGAGAGGCCTTGCTGGGTTTCTCAACTAAGTCTATTAGCATTGGATCATATCCTTTTTGCCCCATCATATTTCTCCGTGGCTATCCATACTTTGTTGAACCTAAGCATAAAAACGGACAAATTTCCTGTATCTTTAGGTTTTCATTCTGAAGACTCCCATGTGTACACATTAAATAAATTTATATGCATTTTCTACAATTAATCTGCCTTTTGCAGGTTGATTTTTAAGCAAACTTTCAGAGGGAGAAGGGGAAGTTCCCTTGGCCCCTACAATATTAACAATGATAGATATTGCACTCAATTACCTCATTATCTTTTGAATTGAACCCAAATCATATTTATCTTTACCTATGTAGCTTGAAATTTTTACGATTTATTATAGATTCAGGAAAAATGTATCTGAGTCCACCATGAGAATATACAAGGATAGAATATTCCCATTACATATTTAGATTATTTCAAAAAGGATTCTAAAGGTCTCATACTTTGAAATGGCATTTCACATTTGTACATAAAAATACTCCATTCACCCAGAATCTGAATAAATATAAATCCCTTTATTAGTAAACAGAATGCTTTGTTGTCCAGGGATAAATCTAATCTTTAAGGGCAAAAGCTAATGAAAATGTCACTCTTCACTCCTGTAAAAGGTATGTACAAATTAAATGAAATTCCTTTGTTCATCCTATATAGCCCAGTGATCATAATGTCTATATATATGATATGCTATATAGACATATAAGACTATATAGAATAAATAATCAATAATCTGTCAATATATTTTCTGTACACACACACACAAACACA
>NW_012148352.1:603355-605891 GCF_000956105.1 Propithecus coquereli
AAAATTATTAACATTATACGAATCTGTTAGGTAAATAGCAAGGGATTCCAGATCTCCTAAGGATGAAAGTGGGTGAGGTTGTGGTTCACCCCTAAATGGGCTTTCAGAGAGGCTCATGGGACATCCACATGTACAGTAAGATTCGGGTCACATAACTCCTAACTGTCCAACCAACGTGGGTCCATGGTGATGTCTGAGCCACAGGGAGGTCCCTATCCAGCCACTATGAAACAAGACCTGGATCATAACCAAGCCTTTTTTGCTCTCTCTTTGCTGTGACAATGGATCTGGTCATTATCCCCGTGCTGTATGTCTCTCGCTCTGTAAACTTGTATCTTGCTCTTGCTGTATAATCCTATCTTTCTCTTCTCAATAAACCTTATTTTTCGGCCTTGCTTACTTTGATATGTCTGGTCATTCTTTGGCCATGAACGCACGAAGAACAAACATTTCCAACTACAACCCGACAAATCCATTTTCAAAATTAAAGTAACTTAATTCTTGTATTTGTGATATCTAAAATAAACTAAGATTTTGAGAACAGCCATTTAAAGATTACAGTTTTTAGCTTATCTGAAGTGCTCTCTTTCAAATATTTCATGTAGTTAATACTGAATTTGGTGGCAAGTGATTTGGGTTTAAGACTCTGTTCTTCCATGTACTGGCTACATAAACTTAAGTTAGAGTTTCTTGTAAAATGGTAAGATCCACATCCAAATCCATTAAACAGGGTTGAAAATCACTGCTCTTGCTAGCTTACAGGCTTATTTTTAAAATCAAGTGAAATGATGTATGTTAAAGTCCTTGGTAAATAATAAAGTATTAAGCAGTGCAGTAACATTTTTTATTTTAAAGTACATAAATGTTTTATTGTAAATGAGATCCTGTTTAGAAAGAATATATAAAAATTGAGATTTTTTATATTGACTCCAAGCAATTAAAATTTCAACAAGCATTCTTAGAAAACAGAGATGGTGTGCTTCCAGCATGATAAACTCAGTGACAAGTAAAACTGCAAGTTGTTGTATAAAATTACAGACTATCTGCTTTTGCAGTAATCCTCTTTATGGCTTCAAAGAAAAACGATAATGTCAAGGTCTTGGGTGGCTCTAGGACATTGATTGCCAAACTAAACCATTCTTCCAAATATTAGTAAACTAAGGACAGCAGGCTGCTGCAAGCTATCTTTCAGCCAAAAGGATTAGATTTGTCTCTTCGATGGGTCTGACATGTGATATAGATTTCCAATGGGTTGAGGTTTTCCCAGTTACAGGGTGACTTTCTAAGAGATGCTGCTTTTTGAAGGTGGAGAATGGCCCCTATAGGGGAACTGAAATTCAATATTTTGCATATGAATGCCATCCTCTGTAAGGAATTTTTCTGTTGAATTCCTTCCTTGACAGCCTCTTAGAGATTTAACTGTATGCCTAATCCATGGGAACATTTGGGATATATAATAAATGGGAACATTTCTATTTCTTCTGCACAGAACTGTTGCCTCAAGATTCTTGTAATAACACTTGATAATATTTCAACAGTGGCTGCTATGTGCCAAACCCTGGTCTAAGCACGTTACATATATTAATGCTTCTAATTCTCACAGCAACCATATGAAGTAACTATTATTATCATCCTCATTATAATCGAAGCGACTGAGACATAGAAATGTTAATTAATTTGTCCAAGTTCTCACAGCCAGCAAGTGATGGAGCAGGGATTAAAACCCAAGCAAGCTGCCTGATTCTGGAAACTGAGCCCAGAACAACTATAGGGCCTAATAAGATTTAAACAAAAAGAGAGGAAATATTGCAAGTAAAAAATTTCACTTTTATAAGTGTGTTTTTCCATCTCTTTTCTGTATTTTTCTGAACTGAGAGGAAGAAGTATCAATTAAATGCTCCCTACCCATGTATAGTTGTGTTTTTTGAGGTACATATAATCTAGAAAATTTTGATGAGAAATACTTGTACATTTCAGTGCTATGCATATATGAGTACAGTATGCTCGATTCTTCCACTAGAGCCCAGAGACAGGTATGTACAAGATGATGCTACAGGGAGTCTGTTCCCTGTATAATCACAGGGAAAGGATGTGGGAGTGTTTCCTATTCCATACTCTACCCTTCAGGCTCTATGCAAAGAAAATATTTACAATTAGTAAAACTCATAAGACAGACATTCAATTCAGTTTTGAAATTGAATTTTGACTTGTTTCTCTAAAGATATCCCCATTATTTACATAAATAACACCAAAATACATCTGCTATTTAGCTTTGTGTGAGATTTTCCATATCACTGAGGTTCAGGGAATACCACTTAGGGGAAAAAAGCAATTTTAAGGTTATCATATAAGTGACAAAGACATTAATCTGACAAGATATGCTCAAGAGACCCAAGATGCAGCTGTAGAATTCCTTTTGGCTCTCTCACCCATAATTTCATGGAGCTTGGTATAATTAACACACTTCATGGGATTTAAGTAACATTTGTTGCTTCTCTATCAGAATGCAAATTTGAGAATGATATGGATCTGCACA
>NW_012148352.1:606646-609343 GCF_000956105.1 Propithecus coquereli
TTTCTTATATGTGTATAATAGCTTTGCACATTTATATACATATAATATGCATAAAGAGGGAGAAAATACTCTATATATTATCTAGTGCTTCACTTTTTGTTGTTTTTTTTAAGTTCTTTAGGCTCATTTTCTACAGTAATTCTACTGATCAGGTTTGCTCACATCTGTTGCTCTCTTATCTAAGACAAGAATTAATAATCATATAAATCCAGAAGCATGCTACAAATCAAGTATTTCTTAATGTGCTTAGATTTGGCAGAATCCTGATCCAAGAGAATGCTCCTACGCTTTTATACGCATAAAACTGTATTGAAGACTCATTTATCCCATATGTCTCTTATTTTTCTTTAACCACAGACAAATTATTTTAAGCTTTCAAGATCATTTTAGGGTACTATAGCAGTGCTTCTTTATATCAATAGTACATTTCAAAAATAAATTATGAGAAATGTAGTGGCTAAGCTAGTATGAACGGCATACTGAATAAAATCAAAGTCTCATTATCATACCACATGAAAAGAAGCTAAGAGCCCCTAAGTAGAAATGGTGCTTTTGAATTCTAAACTTTACTCTATAGACCATATATCAAAGCATATTGAAAAGGAGAAATCTACTAGAAAGAATAAGAAATGAAGTCTATGTAGAAGTTAAGCTTTCTTGCAAGTTGTCAAAGGGAAGTACACCACTACTGAAGTAAGTAGAGTGGGAAGGAAAAAAGTGAAAGGGACACATACAGTTCTACTCAAAGTGCAGAACTTATAAAGAGATAAGAAGTTCGAACTAGTATGTCCTTCAATGCACTGCTTCCTTCATCGAGAATATCTTGCTAAACAAAGTGAAAGAAAGGTTTGGTAAACTAAATAGTGAGCTAAGTGACTATGTTGCTTTACGTTATGCTATAAACTCTTTGACAGGTCATAGATTGCTAACAAAATTTGGGATGAGTAGCCAGTCAACAGATATACTTTGATTAACAAAGATATTTCAAGTTTCAAATGGTTAAACTATAATACTAAACCAAATATTTCTTGCAGTTATATGATGAAAATAAGGCATAAAATAAAATCTTAGAATTTGAGGGTATAAGTATCTAAATGTAATTTTAAATAATAAATGGTTATTTATTTGTAATTTATATGTCTTTTCTTTGGAGGCAGTCATCTCATGTAATATTGAAATAGAATTGTTTCAAATAAATTCATTATACATATACACTGATAGCAAAAGCTGAACTCAGGAACAATTTTTCTAATGTAACATGGAATGTATTTCTTCTATCATTTTTAACCCAATATTTGCCTCATGTGCATATTTTAGCTATGAATGTTAGGTCATTCCATATGAAATCACACAATGTCAAGCACTTAGTGATAATAATTCTGAAGAAACATATTTTATTGTTACAGATTTCTTAAATCACACCTACATCTTAAGTGTGTTTATACTGTTATAAATTCTTGAAAATTATTCCTGCAATACTTACCAGCTGCCTCCTCATTTACATAATTTTGTGTTTCCCAGACATTTGTCTCTGTATTTGTCTCTTAGGTTGCCTATATCTAACATGAGTTAGATCTTGACTCAGAACTTAAAGTTTCCACTTTCCCTGGAACTGTAACAAAAATTTCAGTTACATATAGACACTTAAGAATTAAGTCTATGTGGTATGAAAAGTTAAGAGTAGTGCATGTGTGCCAATTGGCCCTTTCAATTTGAATTTGGAGTTCTCCTGTGGTCACACTATCCTCATCTTGGCTGCCTAATAGCTCTTTTAAAAACAATTCTAGCCTTCAGATTAAATTTGTGAAAATTATGTTGCTATGTTTTAAAATAAATTAAATGTTTGATGTTTAAAATACCAAGTTCTTGAAAAAGAAGGGAACTTTCATTGTAACAGGATCTCAGGTTGATTCAACTCTACGTATTTTCCAGGTTTCTACATGTCTAGGTACATACGGAGATTTGTGGTATGCCTTTCTGCCCCATCCCCAGACTCTTTTATTTTTGTATAAGGGAATAAAGAGCTCTCAAAAGCTAAATCATTTAGGGAAGCTTGCAAATGCACAAGTGTAGTTGAAACATAGAATCTAAAGAAATACCCTTTTGAAAAGAAAGGGTCTTAATTCATCAGAGTGCCTATGAGTAAGATTTTCTTGTGTCAATCTCTTGAAGTCAAAAATTAGTCTTTCACCACTGCACTTGACTAGTCTTAAAAAAAAAAATAGTCTTAAATCGAGAAGCCTACAAAAATGTAAGGGGGGTGGGAGGGAAGCACTGTTTTTTACATCTCAGTGCACATTTTATGCAACTTTGAGAAAGCGAAGTGGTGTCAGAATTTCTGACAATTTCTGCAGCAAAAAGGGTTAGTGCTTTCAACTTCAGCATGATCAGAAGACAGCACCCAACACAGTTACTAACTCCTTTCACACTGTCCAACACTGTTGACAGACATTAGCAGTCACTAGCAAGACAGATGATAACTTTAGTAGGCACTAGCTGGTTATTTGTTGCTCTGACATTGTCATTAATGGATATCAGGAAGAGTGAGGAATGGGAATATTTAGGGACTTTCCAAAATTATATAGGATAGAGTCAGAAAGACACGTTACTGATTTCTACCTTGAGTGACTTAGCCTTACCCTTCACCAACTCCCACTCTTTTCCCTTCCAGAGTGGCACATCATTATAATAGCGATG
>NW_012148352.1:609553-610027 GCF_000956105.1 Propithecus coquereli
TATTTTAAAATGCTGATTCAATAGCAAACTCATTTAATATTTGGTAGGTAGTAGGCTTTCAAGAACCTTTTCATAATGACATCCTATTAATGGATAACATATAGGTCTTCTAATCAGAAATAAGCATAATCCACATTTTTGGTTTTCATTTACTTTAATTAAGAATATTTATATTTTCCCTGTAAACTCAGGTGACAAATCTCTGACACATCAACTTGCACAAACAAAAATATTCTCCCATATGGGGAGATGGGAACATTTGTGTACTTTCCTTTCTTTGTAATTCTCCCTCCCTACAGGCTTCTGATTTCTAATTTTCCTACCTATCCTTCCATTAGAATTATCCTTCCTCAGAACTCAGTAATTATTGACCAACTATTTTTTAATTATAAGGAACATGTTTTTGAATTCTACTAAGCACACTATTTGTTTAGTGATCCTTAATCATAATTTCAGGACTCAGGGCATTAAAAT
>NW_012148352.1:611902-618832 GCF_000956105.1 Propithecus coquereli
AAGTAGCTTTCAAAACTCAATAATACGAGAAAAAGCAACTTAATTTTCAAAATGGTCAAATACTTGAACAGACACCTTACCAAACAAGATACACAGATGGCAAATGAGCACATAAAAAGATGGTCAATATTATTAGTCACTGGGACAAAAGCAAATGAAATGTGTAATAAGGTACCAGTGTATGCCTATGGAATGGCTAAAATTGAAAGATTGATGATACAAAGTTATTTCAAGGATTAGAACAAACATAATTCGTATGTTCCTGGTGAGAATGCAATATGTTAAAGTCACTTTGGAGAACATGTTGGGAATTATCTACAAAGTTAAACATATACTTACCAAATGGCTCCAACAATCTCAATCCAAGAGCAATAAAACATTAAATTTAGGCAAAAATTGAACACAAATATTTATAGCACCTTTATTTGTAATTCTCCAAACTCAGAAAACCTAAATGTCCTTCATTGTTGAATAGATAAAGAAACTCTGGTCAATACAATGAAGTATATTTGGTACTAAAAAGGGATAATCTAGTGATATACACAACAACAGGGATGAATCTCAAATATGTGATGCTAAGTAAAAGAACCCAGACTCAAAAAGCTGGATTATGTACTGTGTGATTCCTTTTATATGACATTCTGGACAAGGTAATATTATAGGAACAGAAAACAAATTAGTAGTTGCCCACAGATGAGGCTAGAAGGAGGTATGGACTATGCTTCATCCCAGAGGAATTTTATGGAGTAAGGGAACTCTTCTATATCATGATCGTGGTCACTGTCACTCAATTGTCTATGTCAAAATTTATAGGAAAAAATACCAAATTTGTTATTTATGTAAAGAAAAAAACGGAAATAATAATCATACTAGGTAGGTTGGCAGTAACTACAAATAGGCTTGAAGCCCACATTCAGTATGGGTGGGCTCCAATTTGTAAAAACATTGTAAATTAAAGGTACATTTTAAGTCTTTGCTTCTAAGTTAGAACACATTATCGTATTGAAATAATGTTAGAATCGTTGTTAGTTTCTCAGCTTGTCCCACCAGTGTCTGAATTTTAATAACCTTATTCTTTAATCTACATATAATATCTAACCATCATCTTTCTGTGGAGAAATGTGTATTTAAATCTACTTTGAGAGCTCAGAACTAATCATTGTACTGTTAGCAGCAGTTCCCTACTGGGTGTCAGGGTCATAGACTCAGTTAGAAAAATAATATAAAATGTCAAAGTGTCAAAATATGTTACATTCTTCATCTGTATATACACAAGTTAATTTTCCAAGTCGATCAAATTTCAAATATTTACAATCATGGGACTAGAACGACTACAGCAGATGACAGTAACTGATGAGCCTAGGATATGGACATACTAGAGAGTGAGTCTGGAAATGGCAGAATCTTGAAATTGGGACCCCCAAAACAGTGTGTGTGTGTGTGTGTGTGTGTGTGTGCGTGTGTGTGTGTGTGTGCTGAATGCAGCCATTTAAATTTTGCTGAAAAGTACCTGTCTGCAAAACCATCACTGCATCCCCACACAGATTGTGGGGTTCAAGAAGAAAAGAAAACCTTTTGGGTAAAGAGAAGTTATTTCATCCCCTTTCAGGAACTAGAGTGAGAGATCACAAAATTTAGGGATTTCTGCAAGAGTGAAAGTTGAGATTTTCTGATTTTCCTTTGTGAAATGAAAATGGGAAAAATAAGTATCAAGTGCAGATAATGACGGTGGATGACTGCCAGAAACTAAGGTCCCTGGTTCCCAGTTCCAAAGATTTACCAAGTTGTATTTTTTCACAGGGAAACTCTCTTATCTGCCTGTGAGTTAGCTGCACATGAGGTCAGGGCCTATTTCCTTACCTGGGAACACTACCACCTGTCACCAAAGGTGTGTTCATAAGAGTATTGTAGCATTGATTTCCAGGTAAATTTAACCAAGGATATGGCTTAGCTTCCTTAGAGCTTACAGGTTTCCAGATCAGCTTCACTGAAGCCCACTGAAGCTACCAACTGTATACACTAAACCCATAGAACATAATCAAGGATGGCAATAATGGCCAACCAAAAAAGGGACTGCAACTTGACCATAGGAGGTCAATTAATGAGATGTCTCACATTTCACTCTTCATTTTTCAGCCAACCCAGACCCAGAGGGACTAGTCCAGGGAGTAGGAGAAAGGGGATGAGAACACCAGAGCCACAGGTCTAGTCTGGAATTAAGGGAGAGGATGTGGGTTTTAGATAAAGTATGGGAAAAGTTTTTGAAAATGAATAGGACTGAGCTTTTAAGAGCTGGAATGAGATTATTCTAAAAAATGAAGAATCACTGAAAAGTTATACCATTGAAGTCAGTTGTTATTCAGGGAAATTTCTCTACAATGAAAAAATGTAGAGTGAACTGCAATTGCTAGAAAAATTTAACTGTTTTATGTTAGGATCCAATGAGTCATGAAGTCTCAAAAAATGGCTACATATATAACCCTATTTTAAGTTAATGCTCATAATTGAGAAAATCATGACTCAATATAAATGTAATTGTGCTATTATGGAAGAATGAAAGAAAAAGTTCATTTATATGAAATATTTGAGGATTCATAACAAGAAGGTCATGGAGGATCAATAATATAGTTTTATCTTACATCCTAGAAGAATTTTTATCAGATCCCTTCATTTGGATTGGTTGTTCAAGGGCAAGAAATGTTTAGATCCTCAATACAAAATTTAAAAGAGAAGTAAATCTGAGAAGTAGATTAATACAATGAAGAAACTTCTGTAGCTCAGATATATGCAAGATTCAATGAGAGCAGAGAGGAAGCAATTCTAAATATACCTGGTATCAAAGAAATGTTCTCAAATCTACAATACAGAATCTACAATACAGAATTACAGAATATTCTCTAATGCAGGCAACCTCAAAGAATGCTACAAATATGAATATTCTCAATTTATATTTCTTGATCAAATTTTAATAAATGATTTATCTTTTATCTTAGGTTGCAGCATGGTCTTACAGGAAAAAAAAAACAGTTTTAACTTTGTTTAATCCACTATTGTTCATAGGTAATTGTCCATGGAACTCTAAAATTAATTATATTTGTTAATAAAATAATGTTAAGAAATGGGTGACAATCACTTTTATTACAAGGACACTAATGTATAGTTTGGTGTTTACAAAATTTTTATGAATCATATTCATTAGAAATGTTCAGATTTTTGACCACTCTGCTTTGATCACTAAATCGCTGTTAGTGACTCTGCAAATTTTTAAGTACAATATGAAAACTTTGTCACTGACCAAGTGATAAATTCAGCTAAATAAAAAAAGTAATGAGTAACCACTACATGATGGGACTTGTGTTGGATTCTTAGAAGACAATGATAAACAACATAGGCTCATTTGAGGAAACAGCAAAGCAAGTATCAACTACCGAATCTAGCATTACCACCATAACAAAGGCAAGTAAGTTTCAGATGCCATGGGATTTTACAGAAGAAATGAACGAAGTAATAAATAAAAGGGTGTGTCAGAGGAGAAATCTATATAGTCATATAAAAATAAACCATGAATATTTAATTTTATCTGTGAACTCTACCTTTATGGAAGAACCTTGATGTTTTATCATACTATGACTGATCATCACTTTACTGATAATTCATAACATTTTTCTTCAGAAAGATGAAATGTCTTATCCTTTATAGGCTTTTCTGACCTTAGATCTTGATTTCTACAAAGGCCGATACACTGAAAAGGTATAACTTGCCTTCATTTTGTGAGATTTCTATTCTGAATATTTACCATAATTACATCCTCAAGTATATTTGGTTTTAAATACTTGATCTCATATAAAAGAATTTGGATTATTTAATTATCACAAATTCAATGGAAAAAGTAAAAAATGATCTGGATTACAAGTTCAGTTTTGTATCAAAAATATTAAAGTTAAGTTTAAATTATACACTATAATTTATTATAAAATATATAACTTATATTTCTGTGTAAATATAGTCTGCATTGGGGCAAGCCTTGGTTGTAGATGTGAGCAGTGCTATGTTCTCTTGCTAGAGTATAGGTGTACACAAGCACATTCCTTGTGTGGTTCAGGTCTAGTAAAATATATACCGGATGCATTCTTTTTATTTCAGGCTCACAACATAGCACACTACATATGATATTGTGAGCAATAATTCTAACTCAAGGTGGATTTGCTTTATTATTTTCTTATTTTTTTCCTTTTCTTGGTTTTTGCCCCTCTGACATTTATTCAAATAAAAATTAACTTGGAAACCTGGAAACCTAACTCTCTTTTTATAGACATATAATTTATTTGACCTATTTGGCTGCCTTGCTTTCACTTTTAGTTTCCTAGGTAGACATGTGCAAGACACTGAGGATTGCTGTTCAACCTCAAATCTGCCACCTGATTTCCTGAAATAATCACACCTACTTTTTTAGTGTCTTGGTGAAAATGGGGCAGGGTTTCCCATTTCTAGCCAGCTACATGCAAAAGTATAGGACAGTAAAAACCCTCAGAGGTCATCTGTTTCTTTAAATTGCTGTAAAGATCTTTTTCTTCTTCAGATATTTCAGAACAAGACAGCAACGAAACTCAGGCTTAAATCAATTCTGGGCCACATAATCATAAAAGTCAATTGCCCTTCCTTCATCATGATATATGGAGGGTTTAGTACAACATCCAGGTGATAAGAAAAAATGTCAATATGCCTACAAAAGCTGAAAAAAAGCAAGAATTGAATGGTATAGAATCTATAAGTGGCACAGTGTGAAAACTAATTGCATAGTTAGTTGACTAAATTTTCTGAAAAAATGATATTTCTAGATCAAACACATTGGGTTTCTTAC
Source organism: Propithecus coquereli (assembly GCF_000956105.1). NCBI lineage: Eukaryota > Metazoa > Chordata > Mammalia > Primates > Indriidae > Propithecus > Propithecus coquereli. Next base: position 616,764 of record NW_012148352.1, read on the forward strand.
GTAACTAAGAATAACGCTTTTATTTCCCTAATGTTTAACAAATATAGCATAGAAATTTCATTCATTTAGTTTTTCTTTTTCTTTTGTTGAGTAGCTCTTAAACTAGATCGTGATTGAAAAAAAAGAAATTAAATCATATAAATCTAGAGCTTTTTTACTAACAGATGATAAAATTAAGACCTAAAGTTGTTAGATACTTTAACCAAATTTACTCGGATAACTAATCAGCAATACCATGATGCAGGCAGTAAGAGGTAGCCTGATAACATCTCAAAGAACAAATTGAACTTGGTGAAAATAAGTAATACAATTCCAAGTTCATAACAAATCTGCTCCTAAATTTGTTATGAAGTATACAAAATAGTAAAAGAAAATAACTCATCAATAAGCCCTGGCTTGTGAGAACATTTGGTCAATTAGAATGATTTCTGAATGATGCACATTCTTAATGGGTGATTGAAAGGGGTTGTGGCTGCTCATTAAATCAGGTGGGTGAATAAGGGAGATAATCAACTGATACATTATCAATATATTCCTTGGTAAAAATGGGGCACACATACAATTATATGGATGTTTTGTATTCTTAATTTTAGATCATTAATTCTTTAGAGGTTAGAGTCAAGGGTTTTCTTGCCATCTCCCTTTCCATGGGGTTTAGGATAATGCATTCAGCAATTCAGAAACTTAAACAGTTGAAGGTTTAGATTGTTTTTTTATATGTGCTTTATTTTAAAATATGAGTTTAGCATTAATAGATGACAGAAATAATTTTGTTTTTCCAGCCTTGCAATTTATAGATCTTTAACTTAAGCCTTTCATTAATTAAATAGCTATCTAAGTCACATAAAAATAGAGCTAAATAGGAACAAATTTTGATTTTACATTTTATCCCTTACAGTTATTTCAATGTCTTCACTATTTCATTCTTTTCTTCTTTGTAATTTATTCACAAGTATTTTTAAGTTTTAAAAACATTATTTCTCTGAAAAGTTTTTTTTTCCTCATGTAGAGGTTGACATCACTTATAAAATGTATTAATAGTAAATCACAATCAAACTTTATCGAAAAAAATTTTTAACTGGCAGAAATCTATGAATAATCTATGTTAAAGAAATATAGAATATGAATAATGACACACAGCAGCATTTTCGCTATCATTTTGTTGGAATCCATAGCTAGAAAGTCACCAGCTCTTCAGAGACTCAGAAAACCAAATCTATCAAGATAAGGAAATAGAAAATGATTAATGTTTCCCAAGAAGATGGCTCAAGTGAACCCTTTTAGATTCACAAACATTAAATTTTTAAACAAGAAAATGGAATGTTCAACAAATATTTGTTGAGCACTTACTATGCATGAGCTACCCTGCTATATGCTGCAAAGCATAGAGAAAAAATAAGATACCATCCTGCTCTGAAAATTACATTACAATCTAGGAGACAGTGGGACACCCATAGCAACAAATAATTATTTCTTTAAAGGGCAAAATTTGATAAATGCCACGTGAAAGGTATAAGTAAGTACTATAGATTCTAGACTCTACTTTTCTTAACTCTTTGGAGATGCATTTAATAAAATTAAATATTTGTTTCTGCTGTGTAGCAGCTGCTGAAATTTGAATGCCTGTGGTCTAGTGTAGAGTGTAATAGGATGAGGTCAGGTGGTTGCTTGAAGTACAACATAGAGGAGGAATAAGGCAGGTGAGAGAGCTGAATATAAGGAATGGGGAAGGGTGGAAAATTATGGGGTCACAGACTTGAGTAGGGACCTGAAGTACCCAAGAAACAAAGAATGAGGAATTAAACTAGAAGCAGATTAGGAAAATGAGAAGAACATGTAGCACAGTCGTAGAAGACAATTATTGACATCTAGTTCAACAATTTTGCACAAATCACTTTACCTGTCTTAGCTTTTGGTTTCATCAAATCTTTCCATACACCATGCCACTTCCAAAAAGAAAATATTCCTGTCTATTCTGGGAGACCCAATTATTTTCAAAGGTAAAATTTACATGAAAAATAGCCTTTGTTGTTTTTCTTCATTTTATGCAGAAAATAATTAACACATAT
>NW_012148352.1:618929-634355 GCF_000956105.1 Propithecus coquereli
TCAGCCTCCTGAGTAGCTGGGACCACAGGCACGCGCCACCATGCCAGGCTAATTTTTTCTACATATATTTTTAGCTGTCCAATTAATTTCTTTCCATTTTTTGGTAGAGACGGGGTCTCGCTCTTGCTCAGGCTGGTCTCGAACTCCTGAGCTCAGAACGATCCGCCCGCCTCGGCCTCCGAGTGCTAGGATTACAGGCGTGAGCCACCGCGCCCGGCCCACATATATTTTCTTAATAATTCATTATTAACACCTATTCTCAGTTTATCATTATCAATTTAATTACTAGTCATTAATATATATACACTGAGGGCTACCAAATGTCACGCCTTGGCAAAAAGGAAGAAAACACAAAAGATGAGAAAAAAAAGTCTCAAATTCTTTTCTTGGTTCTTAGTTCATTTGTTTTGACAAGTGCAGTTTAATTTTAACAACTGGCTTAATCAGCCTTAATGCTGACTCACTCCAGGGAACACTGACAAGAGCTAGAATCAGCTTAAAGGCAGAAAAGGTCTTCTCTGCCTTGTGATAGAACTCAGAATGTTTATTGCTTCTGTTTATTTGATGATAGACTTTTTTAGAGTAACAATCAAAACATTTACTGAGCATCTTTTATATCTGTAGCTATGAGAATTGACACTAGAAATACCTTTAAGATTTTTTTCCATGACCTAAATAAAATTTTAGATATCTATGAAAATTTATCATTTGTTAAAATTTCCTTCCAAGTTTGGACAATTCCCTTGTCTATTTCTGAAATTTACCTTATTCTGGGTTTGATGAGTGCCGAAAGTCCTTACTGATTCTGAGATATTTACACCCTGTCTTCTATGAATGACAAAACAGATCATAATGCAACACTAAGGGAATTACCATTCAAGGTAACAGAAAAACAAGCTGGCGCATATTTCCTCCAAGCATAGATTTTCAACAAATACAGAAATTTAAATTTAGAGAAAACACTATTATAAAATGCCTCTAAATATCAAACACTTTGTTACAAAGAGTTAAATCACCCCCTAGGAATATATACACAGAGAAGCAGGTTGAGGTGTATGTGTAAATAAATAAATAAACAAATAAAGCCCTTTTTTCCCAAGTTGAGGATACAACATACCCAGAAGTGAATTTATCATACAGCATAAAATATCATTAAGCATATGATAGTGCTTAAAGTTAAGGGATGCGATTGCATGCACCTGTCCAAGGCCCCGGTGGAGGTGGTGAGGAGGGATCCAACAATTTATTGACATGATCACACATTGTTCTAACATTTCTAATTTTAGTCAGTTAAGTTCACTGCATTTTTTCATTTCATCTCTGTCATATTTTACCTTGTATTGATGGACTTGGATTGACTGTGGGAATTTCTGGAATTTGTGTAAGGCAAGTTGAGTTGGAAATGTCTTTAAAAAGAAATAGCTGACTTTAAAGAAATGGTTGCTTGGTTCACAGTTGTTTTCCTGTAATGAAGCTGCCCTAATGTATAAAATATTTCCAGAAAATCTGTTGTGATCCACCACTTCAACTACTATGACATGTCTACCAACTCAGAACTTCGGGCACAAGCCAGAAGTCAAAGAACCAGGTACTTCATATTTTATATCCCCCATACAAAATGTAGAGTTATATGGGCAGTGAAATGAAAGCTAGATTTGACATGTGTGAAACAAGAAGATAGTCTGTAGAAAATTCTTCCAATAATCATCCCAAGAAAATTAAAGCAGAGGATTTTAATATCTAATGAAAAAATAAATTATCTTGTCATAAATATACTTGTAACACAATTATAAATGTATCACACAATAAACTTATTTTATTTCTGTATGAAATTAATAGAATTTATTCTGACACCAAGAAGAAAATTATGACAAACATTTTCAAGGCACAACAATATCATTTATTCAAATATTTGGAAAAGAATTAATGACTAGGATTTTGAGTTGTTTAATAATACAAATAATGAAACATGAATAAGATCTAGAGTTCTGCTGTGCAACATAATGCCTATAGTTAACAATACTATATTGTTAATTTCTAATATTGTTGATGGGCTAGATTTTATGTTAAATGTCCTTAAAATAAAACAAAAAGCAAAAACAGAGCACAAACAGACACAAGAAAACTCTTACAGGTGATGAATATTTATGTTACTTTGTGGTGACGGTTTATGCATATGTCCAAAGCCTTCAAATTGTATCACATTAAATATATGTACTTTTTAAATATCAATTGTACCTCAACAAAGCTGCTTTAAGAAAAAAAAACAAACAACTATAGAATATAAACAGTGGAAACATTTTAAAAATTTAAATACTTTAATTCCTTTCTAAATAATAACATAAATGACTGTAACGTACAACTCATAACATACTACTAAATACAAATAACCATGATCTGATTAATGAATTACATCAACTAGAAGTTTATTTATCATTTAGCATCACACAAGAAAATTTTAAAAGCTTTGAAGTTTTATATAAAAATTTGATATGTATATGTTACATACTATTAATATTATATATACATATAGATGGATACATAGTATTAATATTATTTATGCATATAGATGGATGCATACTATTATGCCATGGTCCTTAAAAAGCTTCTGTACAGCAAAGGAAATAATCAGCAGAGTAAATAGACAACCTCCCAACAGAATGGGAGAAAATATTTGAATGCTATACATCCGATAAAGGGCTAACATCCAGAATATATATAGGATTCAAGCAAATCAAGAGGATAAAAACAAACAACTCCATTCAAAAGTAGTCAAAAGACATGAACAGAAGTTTTACAAAAGAATATAGACAAATGGCTAGCAAACATGTGAAGAAATGCTCTACATCACTAATCATCAGGGAAATGCAAATTAAAACCACAATGAGCTACCACTTTACCCCATGTCAGAATGGCCCCTACTAATAAGTCAAAAAACAACAGACATTGGTGCACATGTGATGAAAATGGAACACTTATACTATGTTGGTGGGAATGTAAACTAGTACAACCTCTATGGAAAGAAGTATGCAGATTCCTCAAAGGGCCAAAAGTAGACCTACCATTCAATCCAGCAATCCAATACTGGGTATCTACCCAAAGGAAAAGAAATAATTTTATCAAAAAAACACCTGAATGTGAATGTTTATCGCAGCACAATTCACAATTGCAAAGATATGGAATCAACGTAGGTACTCATCAATTCATGAGCAGATAAAGAAAATATGGTCTATGTATACCATCGAGTACTACTCAGTCATAAAAAGGAATGAAATAATGTCTTTTGTAGCAACTTGGATGGAATTAAAGATCATTATCCAAAGTGAAGTATGTCAGGAATGGAGAAACAAACACCACATGTACTCTCTAATACTTGGGAGCTAATTATAGGCACAAAGAGATGTAAAGATCATAGGAAACTGAGCAGAGGGGAAGAGGGGAGGGGAGGAGTAAAAACCTATCTATGAGGTACAATGAAAACTATTCAAGTGATGGGCACACTAAAAGCCCTAACTTAGGCATTATAAAAGGTATCCATGTAACAACAATATTTACACCCCCTTAATATTTTGAAATAAAAAAGTAAAGATTTATAAAAGAGAAAAAATTGGCTTTTAGCTCTTAAGATTAGGATTCAAATTTGGGCTAGGCTTTCATGGGCCAGTAGAATTTTTGGGGGGAAAAAAGATGTAGGTAAAGGTAAAATGTTAGTAAAGATCAAAACTGGTTCTGAAGGGAATGAAATTGGGCAAGATGATTTGAACATGAGGTATGTGATATTAAGTAGTTTGATCTCAAATAGTTTATATTACATTATTTAGACAGCGTGGAGCCTTCATTATTGAGAAATATAATCATTTAAATGGTTAATTTTGTGATTTTTTTTCTACTGAAGAGAGTACAAATGGCTGAATGACAACCTGACGTGAATATGAGGGAAACTATTGGTGTGTTGGATGACTGAGTATACTGAATTCATTTCAAGGTCATTTCCTCCCATTGTATTCTATGATTGAAATTTGCTTACCTAAATGACATATGAAACTGAATAAGATGTTTTATTTTTTATTGTCATCATTATTCAAGGCAAAACATTGCTCTGATAATTTACTTATAAAAACTAAAATTTCTCCTCTGGTTGTTTAAATATCATGTACACTAGAAATAATATTCATAATGTATTAAAAATTGAAATTAAATTCCATTTGCCAATTCATTATCATTCATGCATTTGGAGGGATGCCTTGATAATCTTGTATGTTTGTGTTTATCCTTATAGTACAATCCATCTATAAACAAACAGCGGGGATGAAAGAAGAGCCTCAGTTTGCCATCAGCCATAAGCCTTAAATTACTACACAAACCCAGCACTGGAACATATTAGGTATGTCCCAGCAATATTGATCCTTCATGATATTCCATCTGCAAGAAATGAAGGAAAGGATGAAAGTTTCAGAAACAGGATTCCATGTGGAACCACTTAAAAATGTAATTTCCAAAGAAATGTAAAAGGAAATTTGACCAGCAATGATCCAATAATTGAGTAGTTGAATTTCTATCCCTATAATGGTTTATATGTCCAATAAAATAAAACACCCTATATGAACTCTATTTATTCTTACCCCTTATAAAATTTAAGTAATCTCCATCAAGGCCTTTTTTTCCTAATTTCTTTTTTTTTAATTGCTAAAAGCATCTAATAATTGCCATGATTTTGAATATTATTTTGCTTTCTTAATACATAGTAGGATTGTTTGTATTATGACTAACCCATATTCAAAATATACACTTAAGACAACTCCTAGGTCTAGTGAGGCAGGCTGATATTCTCATAGACTGCCATTATTTATGCCTCTCTATATTTGTCTATATATTTATTTAGTCTTTATTTGCTTTTCTCCCACATTTTCTCAAAACCAGGAATCACTATCTCTAATTATTGAAAACCAAAATGTTATATATATTCCCCTTACTTCTTTGTCATAGCTAATTGTACTTTCCAACCTTATATAATGAAGGAAATAAAAATATTTCTCACCAAAGTATAGAGGATTGTTAAAGACACTGAAAACACAGGGAACACTGGTTCAGCTTCTGATTGCCTGATGGCAGGACATAAAACCTTCCCTAGTGGAGACAGCACTTGCTTATCTGCCCAGAGAAGGCACCAGCAGGCACCAGGAGAAATCTGGGAACAGATTTTACTAACTTCTCACATTTACCCATCTTTTCAAAGATTAGAACTGCTCTCTCCTTTGTCTTGTCATTGTGTAGGATTTATGGTTCTTTGTTAAAATACCATTTAAGCAAGGCTCTTAAGCCACTGCCTTGGGAAAGAAATACTTTTGAACTGAGGCATCTCCACATGGTGAGTGTAGCACGTGTCAATAAACTTCTGCTTGTTTTTCTTTTGTTAATCGGACTTGTGTTTCCAGGAAAGTGTCTCAGCTAGAAATCTAAAGAGAAAGAAAATAAATTATGTTTTCTCCCCTACAATAATACATAATTAATATTGTGCTTTCTAAATAAATGCCATTATTCTATAGTTATTTCTACATTGCACTAACTTAACCAGTTGAAAAATTAAAATATCAGTAATTTTTCTATGATTACAAACAACCATTTGACTCTGCATTTTTAATTACAATATTATCTGGGTGATAAAACCAAATAAAATGTGTGTGCTTATTTAGCCTATGCACAATTTAAAAAAATGATAGTCACAGATAAATCCAGCAACACCTTACTCGGTAAAAGAGAAAAATCATGATGCATCTAGAAAGCATGAAGCTAGTTTTAGACAACACACTAAAGGAAAGTAGCCATTAAATAAATGTAGTTCTAAAAAAAAAATTCTCAAATATCCAATTGTGAAAATCTACCTAATCTAACTTGTGATAGTAAACACACAATGGAATTTCTATAATTTAATTTCTCTCTACAAAGTAGCAAAATATTATTACTTTATTGAGCATGATTTGGGGGTCTATTTATACCAAATTGCCTATTTTCCATTTCTTTCTTCTTCTTAACAGACATTAGTAAATAAAATATTTAATAATATTTTAAAATTCTGGCTCTGCCATATCTAATGTTTAATAACAATTGAAATTTTAAACCATGCACAATAAACAGCATTTATTTCCCTTTTATAAATCTCTCACACCTACAAATATTTATTCATCTAAATCATCAGTATTCCTGTAACCCCTAATTACATGAACTCAAGAAACCACGTAAGGCTGGGCGCGGTGGCTCACGCCTGTAATCCTAGCACTCTGGGAGGCCAAGGTGGGAGGATTGCTTGAGCTCAGGAGTTTGAGACCAGCCTGAGCAAAGCGAGACCCTGTCTCTACTATAAATAGAAAGAAATTAGCCAAACGACTAAAAAAATAGAAAACATTAGGTGGGCACTGTGGTGCGTGCCTGTAGTCCCAGCTACTCAGGAGGCTGAGTCAGGAGGATCACTTGAGCCCAGGAGTTTGAGGTTACTGTGAGCTAGGCTGACACGACGGCACTCTAGCCTCCACAAGAGAGTGAGACTCTGTCTCAGAAAAAAAGAAACCACATAAAAAACAACACAATGACATGAGAACTAGTCTCTGTGACATATCTTGAAAAACTCTGTCCACTGTGTACTTATCCAGATGTTAATACTCTGGTTAATGTATATTATTAAAAACTGAATCTGGTTGACTATGATTTATAATCTGAATCTCACTATCAATGCATTCCAAGTGTTCACATTTTTAAATTTAATGTAAAACTCACATGGATCATCAATTAATTTTAGTTTACAATCTACGACAAAATTAGTATGTTAATTTCCCTAAAAGGAAGACAGAGACATTCATATAATGCAAAATACTGAAAGCTAGAAAGAATAAACTCTTGGCAAAAGGCTGGTTGATAAAATTTGCTATACCTGATTCTACATATTGGCACTGTTTTGGGTAAACTCACAGTAAATTTAATCATTTGGAAAAATACCAAATAAATTAGAACATACATATTGAAAATATCTTGTAAACAATTCAAATTTCCAGCAATGTCCCTTGCCTGATGGCCAATCTGCTGGTGGGATCTATGTATCCCCTCTACACTTAGCTGTTATTTGTGAGTGTATGGATTTTAAAACTAATCTTTCCTTCCTTTCCTTCCATCAAATAAAGAGAGCAGTGATGGTACAGTGTCACGTGAATAAATATTACTCTTCTAAAGATGAATCAAGAATCTTAATTTTGAGTTTATGAAATAAATGAAAATGAGGAAAACATACTTCGTAATGTTTCCTAAATGTTTCTCTCTGTTGTGTTCTTATTTTAAAAGCTTAAATATTGAGCTAATTTTATTTTTATTCAACTAGAATACAAATATATAAATATATAGTTATGAAAAAATTATTTTAAAATTATACTTTTCATTGGTTATTTTCTTACAAAATATGCTTACTTAGGCCTAAAACATATGGCAGATGTCAAGTAGGTAAAGAAGATTATTAATATAAAACCATTGCCCATTTATGTAGTCAGGCATTTGACCTTGCCCAAAAAGAGATCTGGTCTTTCCCTTGGCTAATTTCTAAACCCCTGGAATTTCCCAAGGGAAAGGAACACCTCTTGTTATTCATGTCCGGTACCTGGGATTATTTATAACTGACAGTTTATTCTCACAAGCTGACTTGCATGGGTCCCTGAAGCCACCTGATATGTCAGACCTCTTGGGCCACATCGGGGGGTGGATTAGAGGTAGAGTTCAATGAAATGGGCAGTGGATCATAAATCATGCTTAGGTAATGACGCTTTGATAAGAACTCGGAAGCGCAGGTGAGCTTTCCTGACTGGCAAAACTCTGAACATATGGTCACATGTTATACTTAGGAAGTAAAGTGTGTTGATCCATAGGGAGAGAAAAATCAGAGGCTGCGGGTATGGATCCCTTCCACACACAATACCCTGTGCATTTGTTCTTTTGTTGGGTTTTAATTTGTATCTTTTTCCTTGTAATAAACTAACTGTGAGTACAATGATTCAGTTAGTTCTGTGAGTCTTTCCAGTGAATTATCAAAGTTGAGGATGGTTTTAGGAAAATCCTGAACTTAGAGTTTGTGTTAGAAGTCTTGTGCTGACTTGGCAGCCTGAAGAACTACTTTTTAATCTTACAGTCTGGTTATCTCTGGGTACTCATAAAATTAAACTGTCACAGGATAATTCTTTTTTATTTTATACATATGTTTTATTCAAACTCTGGGTAATCAAGACATGGATCTAATTTGGGATTTACATTTCTATGTAACAAACAGGTAGCCCCTATAATGAAATAATTCAGTATTTTCAATGGATTGATTTCTAGAATAATGTACTTGGTTTTCTTTTACTGAAAATATTTACACATGTTTTAAAAAATCCAGTTTTAAAAGTATGTGTAAATACATGAGTTACAATATATTTTTAAAAAATAATACATATTATTTTTAATCAATAGTTTTAAGAAAACATTTAAAATTTAAAAATCTTACCTATGAAGTCAATGAATTTTGGTTTTCTTTTATGTTTGATTACTAGTTATCATTCCTTGTGATCCACTAGTATATTCACTAATACTCCCACGAGACTGTCTCATTCTCATCAGAGGTGTAATGGTGACTAACAGCAAACAAATTCTGATAATATCAAAACAATTATATTTGCCCCTAATAGATGACATGTTAATAGGCAAAGATTAAACAACAGAATTTTAAATGAAATATAAAGTATTTCATACATATCAGTTGATATTCTAACAAAATTAGTGAAACACCAGGACCTAGTGTGAAGACAACGCATCCTAAAAGCTTCTTGAAAGAATAGTACAGTAAAGCTATGCTCTGCTGCTCATCACTTTCAGAGATTTAAGAGACAATTTCAAAACACTAAAAAATAAGAAAAATTTTCATTCCTTTTTATTTTACTTTGAACTCAATGCTGACATACTTTCCCAATAGGTGAAGCAAAATACTCATTTTTATTTTTGAATGATCAAATTTTCCATTCCCTAGTGGCCTTTTCAGTCTGGATAATGATCTTCATATCTTTGGAGTGAGAAAAAGACAAATTGCTTAGATGGGAAATGTTCCAGAAAGTGAGCTACAATACTTGACCCAGTGTCAAACTGGAGTCTGGCTGCTTATTTTCCCACTTTAATGATGCTAACCTACAGTTATGATGGAGAAATGGAATGTATTTCTTTATGGAGACATGTTGTTCAGTATCACAAAGCCTACATGTTATGCAAGAGGATTAATGACTTGGCAGGAAAAAGAGTTGAACCCTGCTGGCTTGTAGCCAAAGAGTTGACTGATTTATTAAGTTAACATCAACAATTTATAAGGTTTTGATTTCCAAAATGAGAAAAAAATACTTATCAGAAATACTTTTAAAGAACAAACAGAATTCTTTTCTAATGTCACAAGAAATTACTAGAAGGCAAAGTAAATTTTCTTTTTAATATGTGAAATAAATGTTTCCTTTTGAAGCTAGATTACCCAAGTACTAATAGTATGGTAAAGTATGAATGATTTTCTGTTAGTTAAACTTAAGACTTAAAAAAGTCTTGACAAATATGGCAGGAACAAGAGCAGATGGAGTTAAGATGATTAAGAAACTTCTGCCTAAGCTCTTGGATACATTAGCAAATAATCAAACATTTTTGAAAAATTGAAATATGTTCTGGTAAGAGGTGTGGAAGAATGCCAGTGTGTAGGGAACAACTAGGTCCTTTTAAGAGAAAAAAATATGAGAAAATTATTATGGTATTATACTTGGCACACTTTATTTTAAAAATGTATTTTCATATACTGTGATAAAACATAATATATTAAAATAGAAAGCAGAAAAACAGTGGACTAAGAAAAATAGAAAATAAAACATGACACTTTAAACAATAGCCCTTTCATTAAGAAATGCTCCCAATATCCTGTAATTCAAAAATATAATTTTCTCACCCAGAATTTTACAAAGAATTAAAGATAATTTTAAAAAGCTGCCTCTACAAGGTAGTTTGCATATTTGCTATCATCAACTTTCCTTTTCTTATTGAATATGTCAGTTTTTGTTCAACAATGACAATAGCATACTTTTAAGTAATGATTTCTGTGTATATTTTTATTCTGTTTTCGGGTTATTTTTAATTTGATGTTTTGCTTTTCTGTTAGTTTTTTAAGCTGATGGCATGCTATCAATTATTTCTGGTTTTTCTTTACAAACAAATAATGCAGTTATTTCCCAGTCCACAAAATTTATTCTCATAATACAAAACAAAGTGTCTTTATTCCATGAGTTTTCATGACACAGTAACATGATAAATGAGCATTCCTGTAAACATTAATAATAAATAATCTTTTCTCATAAAACAATATGACACATATGAAGAAATGACTGTATTTTGTATTGAAGTATTTTAAAAGCATTGAGTTTTTCAGGAGACTAGACTAAAAGTGATATGAATAAAAATCTTTCCCTGATTTAATCATTAATGTTTCATATTATATATTGTCTTTAACAAACTTAGACTCTTTTGGCATCATTGGGAAAAAACAGCAACCTTACTAGATAAACACATTATTTGGGGAACCAAACCTACTTTGGATTATTAAAAGATTTGAAAAGCAGCCCTAAGAACAGATTTGAAAACAGGAAGCCAAAGTAGTGGGGATATGTTTTTCCAAATTCTGAAAATGTTTGCAAAATGGCAATAACAATTTCTAATTTCCAACTGAAGATTCTGGATCTTGTTTTTCATTAGGAAAAAGCTTATAGTTTAGAGGAAACCAAAGTCATCTCATGAAAAAATAATTTCCATTATTGCTAAATTTGAAAATTTGTAAAGTTGGACTTGCAAATTGTTATAAATTAATGTTTTTCATCTATTTGCATTTGGATTTACATTAAAAAATTTAATTCTAAAACCCTCATTTTAATCCCTGTGATATCTAATGTTCCTGAGTCATTTTCTTTTGCTGAATCAGTAGTTCAAATCATACCTATGTTTTAGACAGTTTCTATGATAATTAGAGTTTATGTAATAAAACATAATTTTCTTGGTATTTTTCAATCATAATTGACTTATCTCTATATTCATTTTCACCAACAAAAGAAGGAAAAAAGCATTTATATTTAGAAAGCTAGTCTTTAACTGTCCAAAGAAATAACCAAAGTGAAAAAACACTCAGAATATCAGGAAATAAATAATCTTTTCATGAAAAAAAAGAAGAAATAATTCATGTGATTTTGAAATCAATAATTAGTGTGATTAGGTTTCCAAGAAATAGAATATGGGTATTGAGATATTGTTCTTTAGAAAATAAAATAGATTTCCAAATTTTCTCACACATTTTCCACAAACCAATTTTGGCTGATAAGCAGCAGGCAAGCTCTTCATCTTTTTAGATGAGAAAATGTTTAGTATTTATTCTTAATAATGTATTATTGTAGCTTAGAGGAAGAAGAAACATGTACAAAAAGTAAATGAACCTGGAAGCCCTCATTACAACTAGAATACTGACATAGAATTCTTATTAATGACTTTCAAGTTTATAAATTCTCTTAAATAGAAATTTTCTTTCCACATGAACCTAGAGAAAATAGTGACTGTCTAAAAGGACCCTCATTAGTCTTGGGCTTCCTGGCACTATTCTTCCTTTCTATAATACCTGACTCTTTTGAAAGGAATTGAATCTCTTCCGCTGAGTGTAGTCTTGCTAGAAGGATATTGTCTAGTTCCCTATGATTACTGCTTGCCTTTTAACTTAGAAGCCTGTTGGGCTAGGTCCTTTTTCCATTGGCTACTTGAGATAGCCATGGCTGCCATATGACCAGCTGATAATGGAGTCATTATCATAATGGAGTCATCGTCAGTGGTCACAGCTGCAGGTGAGGAGATGATAACAATGGTACAATGGCAGACACATATCTGTCAAGGTAAACTGACCAGTCATTACCTGCTTTCTGCTTCAACAATCCCCAAGATTGGACTCCCAGACTTCATTTGATTCTGCAAATTCCTCAATGCATCTCCAATTTCTTTTTTTAAAAAGTCCCTGTTTCCCTTAAGTCATCTAGTATTGATTCCTGTCATTATAAGAACACTAACTATTGACACTGTCTTTCTACTAATAACATATATACTAAAAAGTTAATTCATCTTAGGTATTATTCTATTACGTTTTTTTAAGTAATCAATATCAATCTATTTTATGAGAACTGCATTATTTGGCCTATAATTCTACATCTTTGTTATATTCAGTATAATGAATATTGCTGTTCCAAGATACTAGTGATTAAGCATGATATTAATAATATTGTATTACATTTTTGAACTTAATTTTTAAATTTTAAAGATACTTATACATAAATTGTTTCATCTGATCATCATAAGAGCTATATGTAAAAGAGAACAAATGCTTCTGTCTTATTTTACAAATGAACTACCCTTCAGTGAGGATGTACAATTTATAAGTGTAAGCCATAATAAGTGGTAGAACTTTAAACCAAATTTTAAACTCCAAGTTTAGTGCTATTTATCACATAACACACTGCATCCCAGCATGGTGGATAAGCTCATTGAAAAACAACTGAGTGAGATAAGTTACTATCAAATAAAGAAATATGAAAAAAAAATGGAAGAGTTCATAGGCATTGCTCTGGTTTAAAATCACACAGAATAGTGTTGAGGGTTAATGGTAATGTCAGCTTTCACTGACAGAGTCATAAGAAATTTATAACCTCATCATCAGATTATTTCTCTTACAACTTAAAGGGCCTTGTAGAAATTTCAATGGTCTCTAAGAATCTTTTTCTGCCAGTGTCTTTTTCCCGACACCTCCTCTGGATAAGTGTAGGAAATCCAAGAACCCTGGGTTTCCCGAGTCTTAAGCTTCTTCCTCTCCACAGGCGACCTCTGGGCCAAGGACCCTACTCACTGTGCCAAGAATGGAATATATGAGTATTGACAGAAAGTGGTTGACACAAAGAAGTACTTAACTACATTTTTTAATTTTTGTAATTGGCACATATTTTCAAGCTCTCAAATCATATTCACATAAAAATATACCATCACTTGTGTTGTCACAGCAGCCTCCTTCCTAAACCATGGCCGACAGGCGTAAGGAGAAATGAAGGGTGTGACAATGTATATGTGAACCAGAATGATATTTGGATTTAAGAGGTCAATTATTCAGCTGATATTTCTATTTGAATAAGCTTACACAGGAAAATGGAGGGATAAGTTGAATTTATGGTGATGAGCAGCAGAGCAGGTAGGGTCAGGAGAAGCAGAGTGATCCATGGTGGTAAAGAGCCAACAGGTCCCAAAGGCTAATGGATCAAAGCAGCTGATCACATTATGTATCCAGCACCACGCTCCTAAGACCTTGCACACTGTGCGAAAGGTGACTGTTTCGCTGGATGAAATTCCAAGCGGAGCAGCGAACACTGACTCTCTTAAGGGAACAGTTGAACTTTTGGTCAAAAAACAGTTCCGTGAATTCTGGAGAAAAAGAGCACTAAAAATATCAGCATATTTTTGTTCTAAAGAATATACAGTTATGTTATATCGTGCCTGGTCCCATTCCATTTTTCATAACATTTATTCTGATGTGATTTGCTTTGTGAGTGCTGTTTTTCTCTCTGAAATATGGAAAACTTGGGTCTTTCTTGACCAAATTACTATAAACAATGACTGCCTTATTGGACCTTCCATAATGACATTCAAACTGAACAAAACTTAGCTCTGTGTGAGAAAGATCAATACTTGCCACAGACAAAACAGAAAAACTTAATTTTTCCTCCTGCCTGAGTCATACATCCCCACAGTCCTTATACCACATGTATCCTCTCTCCTGGGCTGAACTTAGCCTTCTCATGCCATGCTTGTTTGTTGCTATTATGCTGTTTAAACAGCAGGCCACTGGAAAGAGGCAGGAAAATGTTCAAACAGTATCCACATCACATTGACTTACAGTAGTGCTAGAGTACCATAAAGCAACTCTATAGAGCTGTATAATTTTTGAGATGTTTTATATATGACACCATGTTGATCTCTTTGCTTTTATCTTAGTGTCAGCTCTAGTGTCAGGAAAGGACTTTTTCCCCCTGTTTCTTTTTTCTTCTTAACCTCTGTTTATCTAAATAACAGGCATAAACTGAAAAACAGGGTATTACTAGAGACAAGATTTGGAGTATTTGTTATTTATGCTTTCATAATTATGGTCTACAGGGAATTAAGAAATAATATCTTTTATGTGCTTACTTTTACTATTTATTACTATATCACTCAGCTTATAGGTTCAATCTTGACTAGAATTAGAGTAGTAGAAAATTATCTGTCACAAGAAAACTTCCAAGGAAGGATCACAATGCTCATTTAGGACACTCTTACTGTTGTCTTGTAACTGTTGAAATAGGTCTTCTCTGTTTTACTTAAACCAAAGAATACAAGTTCAGATTTTGTCATTGCAGTAGGGACGTGTTAAGTGGTGTTCTTTTGATTTGTGACACTATTAGATGGTATTTTTGTCAGTGGACCAAGGGATAACTGAATAATCATTTTGAATAGCCATTCCTTGAACTAGTAACATTATGAAGGAAACATGCATTTAATAGATCATGGCCGAAAGGATGTAAACATCGTTTCGTATTAGCCAAGCTTGTGTCCCAATCTTAGCAGAAAATCTCTGTTAATAAACATAGTGTGTATTCTAACCCCAAAATCTTGCAGAGTAGACTTTTTCATCAACCTGAACTCAAACCAAATATCTTGCCACCCTGCTGCCAGATAGATCCAGAATAAAGGTTACAGTGCTGATAAAACAAGAATTCACATTAAAGTTAAAGAAAAAGGGAATGAGAATATGTTTGAATGGTATTACATTTGAAGAGTATACCATGAATTACTTATGGAACTTTATATGTAAATGGGAAAGAGCAAGGAAGGGAGAGAGCAGGGGAAAAACACCTTAACACACTATGACCTTCGCTACAAAAGCATAGCCAGATTAAGGTCATGGCATGAGATCAATCTGATTAGCAATTCCTCCTCCAAGTATTCAGTCAATTAAGTAGATACTGCATTACAATTTCATTTATTGAACTAGTATTGATTTTAAAATCTAATAATTCTAGCCTAAATTCTTTTTATGTTAGTTTCTTTTTCATGTTTTTTTTTTATTGAAGGGTGACATAAGTGAAGAAAAGAATATTACTCATAAAAGTGCCATCTGATACATTTTATAAAGTGAATACGCTCATATAACTAAACAGATTAAGCACAGAGGATGTTTTCTGAACTCAAGAAGTCTGCCATGTGCCTCTGTACTGTCAAAACCATTTTTAGCATAGGTAACAACTATTCTGACTTCTAATGCTATAAATTAATTTTACCTATTATTGA
>NW_012148352.1:635031-635698 GCF_000956105.1 Propithecus coquereli
CTATGTTAGTCTATGTTTCTTCCTTGAGATATTACCCTATTGTCTTAATTTCATTGACATTATAATAATTGGTGATATGTGATAGACCAAATCCTCTAACTTTGTTGGTCTCCTTCAAGATGCTTTTGCTGATTCTTGATTATTTGCAATTACATACAAATTTGAGAGTTGTTTTATCCATTTTGAAAAACACTGATCATATTTTGATTGGTTTTACATTGAAAATATTTATTAATTTTAGGGAATATAACATCTTTACAATATTGTGGACATTGATAAATAGAGGTCTTGGAATCTTTTCTTATATTCATTCTTAGGTAATTGATGTTTATTAGATTAATTGCTATGCATTAAAATATCATTAAAATATTAAATTAAAATATTAAAAATATTATTTTTAAATGTTCTAAACATTTGTTATTAGTATATGGAAATATAAAATTGCTATTTGTATATTTGTCTTTTATGAGTAAAATTCTCAAATTCTACTATTTATTCTCTAGTTTACATGTAGGTTATTTTGAATTTTCTTCCTAAATAATCATACTTCATCCAAATAACATATTTTTTCTTCTTATCTAACCCTTGTGTCACTTGTTATCCTTTCCTAATGCATTAACAAGATTCCCCCAGTATAGTGATAAATAAAGGTGTTAATAGTGGGTAT
>NW_012148352.1:636393-643605 GCF_000956105.1 Propithecus coquereli
TTTAAGTTAGAAAATATATATAGATTCATGAGCAGGGGAAAAATGGCTTGGGTGGCTGATCAGGACCCCAAAAGTAAAAAAAAGTATAGTTTGGATAGTCAAGGAGATGGAGACCTATAGTAGAGGTTTGTGGGTGAACCCATGAGATTGAACAAGAAGTGCATTATGTATCAATGGCCCCAGAGAACATTCACAGTAGAGGATTCATTAAACATCAATGTACAGCAAATGACCAAACCAAGTGTTGTCAGTTTTTATCTTTGTCCACCAGTGCTGGTGTGATAGACACACAAATGGAGTGAAAATGGGCAGAAATGGAGCCTAAATGTAGGCACAAAAACATAAACTTTGAATGACCATACCTGATAGCTGATCTATCTGCTATCATCACAGAATGTCAAACTTGTCATCAACAGTGAGTGTTTGATCCTCCAGCATGAGTTCTCACACAATGTCATATTAGACTAGGAAATCTACTTTTCAATAAAAAATCATGCAAGAGAGGGCCCATGATCTCAGGAACCATGGTTAGATCCTACCTTCACACCAGAAAAAATGGCTGGCTTGATAAAATGTTGGGATAGCTAGTTGAAGACACAACTAAGTGCCGGATTGGAGGCAATACTCTCTGAGGATGTGGTGTCATCCTCCAGGATATATTATTTTTTGAATTGAAAGTCTTTATATGGCTCTGTGTCCCCAGTAAAAAGAATACATGGATGAGGGACCAACCAACGAAAAGAGAAATAGTCACACTTACCATCACTCCCAGTGAGCTACTTTGGACTCTGCAGTGTTGGAGGTCCTGGTCCAGGAGATACAGGAAGAATGTGATTGAATCATGAACTCCTGCTACCACCTGAGAACTTTGGAATCCTTGTGCTCATGGGCTAGCAGTCAGTGAGTGAAGTCATTTTCTTAGCAGTGACAATTAACTGTGATCATTAGGAGGAGAGAAGGACCACAAAGGAATATTTATGGGTGCAACACAGATGATCCAGTTGGGTGCCTATTGGAACCTCCTTGCTCAGTTGTTCTGTAAATGGACAGGAACAGCCACTCATCCTGAAAATGACATGGTAACCAAAAGGAGATCCTGACCCTCAAAGGTATATGTCTGGGTCATACCAACAGTTAAGCCGTTAAAGAGAAATCTAGAATGAATAGCTGAGTTGGGGCATAATGACTGTCAATTAAGGATCCCAGATCTACCTAAGTAGTAGAGAACCTGGTTCTTCTGTCTAAATTCTTCTTTCTAAGTTTCTTCTCAGGAAGAAAGGCCCACGGGAGGAATTACATCCTCAGTGTGTATGGAGAAATGGATATAAACTGTATAAAAGTCAAAATTTGGAAGAAAAGAAGACACATTGCCCAGATCCCTTTCAAGAAAGACTTGCTTCCAAGCCATCAGGAGTGTTAGCAGATATCTTCTAGCTGGCAGCTCTGTTGGCATCTGATGTTCCTTCAGAAAAGTAGCAAACCTAAGGGCACACCCTTGCCAGAGCATCCTATATCTGGTGACTAAACAATGAAAAGGGAGAGATCCAACCATTTTTACTTGAAGCAGGATGTAATTAACAGTCATTTCTTATTCCAGAACTTTCTACTGGGTTGGCCAAGGCTTTGTCCAGACTGCATTGCAATTTGACTATGTCCTCTGACATATCTTATTTTCACCACTTTCCTTTCACAGATATCAAGCTATCCTTACCCCCTCAGTCTCCAGATTAGCTAGGACTATAAGCGTGCACCACCATGCCCAGCTAATTTTTTATTGTTATTATTTATTTTTTGTAGAAACAGGGTCTTGTTATGTTACCCAGGCTGGTCCTGAACTCCTGGCCTCAAGTGATCCTCCCACCTCAACTTCTGAGAATCCTGGGATTATAGGCATGAGCTACTATGCCCAACCTTCAATCTTATAAGTATCTTGCACCCAAACTCTATTTCAGGGTCTGTCTGTGAAGAAAAGAACCCATGCTACAATGCTTTGAACCAAAAAATGAGATTGCCAAATTCTCCAAGCCCCTGGCCCTTCTTGACTTTTCTCTTTGCCCCTTACAGATCAGCAAACGCATTGAAGAAAAAAGAGGTAGAAAATGTCAGCTTCACCACAGTGAATTTTACTTCTCTCTAGGAGCTTGGTGCCTCAAATTCTGACTATCTTGACTGCTTTCCAATACTTTCCAACACCTATTTTTGTATTTTATGTAGCTTTTTAAACTGTTCTTGATGGCGAGCTTGTATTGGAATATAAATTACTTTTTTGTCTCAGTCAGCTCGGGCTGCCATAATAAAATACAGTAAGCTGGCTGGCTTAAACAACAGAAATTTATTTTCTCA
Organism: Propithecus coquereli; assembly: GCF_000956105.1. Taxonomy (NCBI): domain Eukaryota; kingdom Metazoa; phylum Chordata; class Mammalia; order Primates; family Indriidae; genus Propithecus; species Propithecus coquereli. The sequence continues at coordinate 638,737 of NW_012148352.1, forward strand.
GAGTTCTAGAGGCTGGAAGTCCAAGATCAGAGTGCCAGCATGGTTGTGTTCTGTTAAGGGCTGTCTTTCTGGCCTGCAGACAGCCACATTCTCACTGTGTCCTTGTTTGGTGGCGTGAGACAGCAAGCTCTTCTTTATCTATTTTTGTAAGAATACTGATCTCATCAGGAGAAACCCAACATCATGACCTCATCTAAACCTAATTACCTCCCACATGTCTATCCCCAAATACCATCACATGGGGTTTATGTCGGGGCCTCAACATTTAAATTTTTGGAGAGGCACAATTCAATCCATAGCATATGCCATGGCCGTAAGTAGGTGATGACAATTTTATTCTATTTAACAAGTGTCATATGAAAATAATTTTTAAAAATAAAATAAAGGGTATATATTTTTTAATTTTTAAAGTTTAATATTATAATTTTAAAAGTTCCAAAGCAAAGCTTTTCCATTCTAACTCATTTCTAAAAGGAAAAACAGTATTTTAGATTTTTCACCTGTTATTTATCTCCATACTCCTATGTCAATGTCAAGCTATTATAACTTGTTATGAGCATTTATATATAGATTCATAAATTTTGGCATCATCTACTAACTGTGATGGTACATAAGAGAAGTACTTTATTTATACATAGAATTCTTCATCATGTCAATATAATTATCTCTCAAATTTTATTAAATTTATAGTTAATGTTTTAATTAATGTGTCTATGTAAATATTGTTCACCAGCGAGCCTAGCGCTATACTGTCAGTTTGTTTAATTTCTCACACAGGCATAATTTTTAAAATTTAATTAAATATAATTAATGTTTTTGTTTATTATTATTTTATATTTGAATAGTCTTCCTACGCTCTTTAAAAACTCCAAGATATTATCTCATTTAAATCAACATATGGAGAAACGTCATGATTACTTATAATTACCATTTTTCTTACCCCCCGGGAGGCAGCCCTCTGAGAGCCTCCTGAGTCCCTACTCTCGTCTTACCTATTTGCACCCTAGGTCTTTTGCACAGCTCTCATCCTGAGCTTACTGTTCTATCATCCAGAGAATTCTCTTCCCCTGTCTTTGGTGTTAGGTTTTCTTTCATGCCTTGTATGCATCAGTTTATCTACTTATCCATCTATTATGTAGTCGTTTATTTATGTATTTATAAATACTTCTAAATAGCTTATAATTTGCTAGGCATTCTTCAAAGACTTGTGTGATCATTTACCCTTTAATTCTAATATATCTAGGCAGTAGCGCTATTAATATTCCCAAATAACAGATGAAGAACCTATGGCCAAAGAGGTTAAGGAGCATGATCAGTATCATAAGTGGAATTTGAAACCCACAAGGCTAGGTCTTGAGTTTTGTGTTCTTCATTGTGTCTCTCAAGTTTGTGTTCTGGCCAGCCCACCATGCTGCCTGCCATAACCCTATTCAGTGTCTGATTTTTTCTTTGAAAATTCTATCTGTGATATATATTTATTACTTTTTTCTTTTATGAATCAACTCCCTAGTTTTCCTTAAAAAAACTTACAAACTCATGATTAACTATTAATACATAATTGTTCCAAAATCATATTTAGTTATTTTCCCTTCCTCCAAAACAACATGACTTTTCCCAATTTCCTCACGTTGTCTACTTAGCCATGATTCTAACCTTTCTTCCAGGTTCTTAACAACTGAAATGTACCACATGGTCTTCCATACCTCTCCAAATCCTTTCCACATTTCAAGCCTCAAGACGTTTTTACTGTAACATGGCCTTCTCTGATGTTTCAATTTCTGTGTTTTCATCTCTCTAGAAATGCTCTGAAACTATATTAATCAATACTCCTTTTGACTAATCATTTAGAATCCTGATAATTATTTTTGGCTTGAGCAGTATAGTTTTTTCAAAATAAAATTTAAATTCACATCATTATCAAAATTATTTCTTTGTTTATTGAGCATTTCCTCTTTGCTGAGCATTATAAAAAGAAATTATAGAGAAATTGTGCTCTAGGGCGTCATGTTCAAACAAAGATAATGAAACAGACTATCATTTAAAAAAAATACATATAGTACATGAAATTGTGAGTACCAATGTAAACTAAAGCATAGCCTTATTAACAAAATTTCACACTAGCAGCTGACATGGAAAGAGTTGATTTTCAAATCTGGGTCCTGTGGAGAGCTACTAAAAATAATTTCAGGAAATTATTATGAGTTCTAAATTTATCTGAAGATAAAGAAAAATATGCGATTCATTGAAAGGATAATATTATTCTAGGATTAGGGGAACATAGTGAGAAAAGCTTCAAAGCTGTGTTTAGGCAAATTGTAAGCAGAGTGGTGAATAGTGAAATAGATAGTAAGAGAGGAAGGAGAAGGTCTCACAGTGGGACATGTACTAAGTAGCCCTGGGTCTAAAGATAGGTCAAATTAAAAGTATGGTTACAACTATATTAATCTGTAATTATTTATGACTTGTCAACTGATTTTTTTCTGCTGCAAGTAGGAGAAATAGATAGAGCTGATATATTTAGTTTTAAAGAACATCTGATCTAATAAATAGAACAAGCCTCATTTAAACTTCACGAGAGATGTGTTGCCCTAATTTTCAGGTCTGTGTTTTGAGAAACAAAGAAATCCCCAATCTACTCAAGAAACTGATTCTTTCATTGTACATCTGTCTTAGAAAATTCTGGTTAACCTCTATGTTGCCATAGCTTTCCTTCTTAGTCTAGGATTTATAGATAAATCATCACAAAATGTACTGCTATAGTGGTAGAATCAACCAGCCAATATTTTAAAGCAATAAGACTCACCATCTGGGAGACATGACTGAATGGGATCTGATGCTACAACATAGGCTTCCTAATTAAGAGGCCCACAAATCCTACAGACATATTGCATAGCAGACTTAGACCATACCTGACTGCATAATAGGGTGGAGGAAATATTGGGAATGAAGTTATAGTTTTGGATAAAATATATCCAAGTATTTATTCCTCCTTTTACTTAGCTATAAGAGCTCAAACAAATAAATTTTAATTTTCTAAGCCTAAATATTCTTGTATGCAAAATTTGAAAAATGTGCTCCTGAAAAACAGGAAAATTGCAATAATTAGGAGTTATAAAACATGAAAATATCTAATATACATTAAGTATAGTGGGCATTGTGTTATGTTCCCAAATTCTCCTTCAGGAGTTAAACACTTAGTCTTTCAACCACTGAAAGTGCTGCCAGATAACAGTCCTCAGCTGTTAGACTTGATCAGAAATTTTCCTACGCCAAAAGAACCACCTCAGCCTCATCCAAGATCATACTCTTCCTAGGATAGCCGGCACCTGATGATTGGCAAATATAGGATATACATGCTAAAATAATGGCAATTCTTTTTACTCAGTGGCAAAATGCTTAATGTTTATTACTGAGTAATTTTGGCAATAGATGATTTATTACATAAATTTGTATCTTGAAGGGATGAGGATATAAAATAGATTGCTAGTTATAGCCATTAATTTTTGTTGGCAAGATATTACAGAAAGCTTTATTAGTAGAGTTGTGTGAATACAGATCTTTTTCAACATTTCTATTTTTGCCATAGTTGCATCCATTCTTTCTAGGCCAAAGTGAGAGATTTGAAGTCATTTTTAATTTTCAGATGTTTGATTCTGTTCTTCTAATTCATCACCATATTCTGCTTTTAATCTTCCAAAATGTCTTACATGTTTGTCTTCCACTGAGAAATTGGTCATCATATGAAGAAACAGAAAGTATGGTAGAAAGAGTGTGGATTTGAAACTAAGCAGACTGGATTAAAGTCCCAGTTCTACTCCCCTTGTAGCATTGGGAAAATCCTAAAACTATTCTACTCTTCAGTTTTCTCATCTTTTAAATGGGGATAATGATCTCTACATTTCCAAATTTTAAAAAAGATTAGGGAAAAAAAATTAATCTGTGTGTGCTCAATCACTGCATAACACATTAGAAGTACTAAATCAATGGCATCTATGTATAATAGAACAAAACATTTATTAATTCTTGTTGTCCTATTCAAACCTTTGTCAGATAGAAGCTCCTACCTGGCAACCCTGTCTCCATTTCCTTCCCATCCACTTCATGTAATCATTTTACATGAAATATTCAATACTACCAGAAGAAAAGCTTAATGTATCATTTTCATTATGATATTCCTCTGAATTCAATGGCTTTTAATTGGCCAACTTTCTTTTCCACCCAATAAAACATTCCTCCAAAGTAATTTTTCTCTAATCTTCAATGTTTATCCTCTACTCCAGTAAGGATTTCCTCCTTATTTCCCCCCCCGCCCAATAAATTTGTTAATTCCCATACTCTGTGCCTTCTCTCTCTTTTCAGCCTATATAAATCATAAAAATATTTTAAAGTTCAGTCAATACTCTATGATATTTTCCTAGATAAAATCATGTTTTACTAATCTTTCCTTTCTCTCATTGTATAATGCATGTATTCCATTGCTCTTGAACTATTTGAAATAGCTAGTTAGATATTAATCTCCTTGAGGGGAGTAAACTTGAACTCAGTTATTTTATATCCTTCCAGGAACACGAAAGAAAGCCAGGTAAACGTTAAGTTCTCAACTAGTTTTACTGAAATGTAGTTTATTTCTTCTTCTTCAAGTCAAAATTCACTAAGATTTTACATATAACGTTATAACTTATTTTATTCAAAATTGACAGCAATACATAGAAATACTAGTTGATTTTAGTTTTGTTTTATTTTCATATTAAAACAATAAAGACCTATATATAAAATTAGAGACAAAATTTTTCTGTTTAAGACATTTTCAATTTAAATTTTCACAAATTATATTTTGATACTTACAGAATATTTGAGTACAAGATAATA
>NW_012148352.1:643670-647577 GCF_000956105.1 Propithecus coquereli
TTACTTAAGCCTCTGCCTTCCTGCCAATAAACGAGACTTGATCAGACTCCTGTCTTGTCTCCATTTCTTGTGTCTCCTGCCTCTCCCAATTCCCACTCCCTCCTCCAGGGTCCGCGTTGACTACCCCGTGGGTCGGGACATCTATTGACAGATCAAATAGAAAATAAAAAAATAACAGCATGCATTTTATTTAGTCTTAAGGGAAATTTCTCTAAATAAGGACGATATAAGAAACTTCTAATGAGTTATACTCTCATGAAAACATACAAACACATTCCAGTTGTTTTCTATTTCTTAGCACATAATTTTACTGAAATAGAATACTCGATTATTGTTCTATTGGTAAGTATTTTACACTTTACAATGTGTCCTCATCTCCATTGTATTTTTCAACCTTCAAAATAACTCTCGATGAAAAACCTATAGAAAAAAATTGACTCTCAAAAGGTTAAACGATTGGCAGAGCACACAACTAGTAATTGAACCTCAAAATTAAAATCAGGTAATCTAACTATTCAATCGGTGCTGTATTATACAATAGGCAGTTGCTATTCCATTTAACACTATTGTCCTATATGAAAAACTTACTCTTTCATCTTTTGTATTTCAAAATCACTATCAAGAAATTAAGTAAACTGTCTCACTCTGCCTAAACGTGAGTGATAACTGATCTGTTTTTTTCTCCATCTTGCTTTTTAAAGAAAAAAAAATGCACATTAAATATTGTAAAGCTGAATAGATAATCTAATTGACAAGTATATTATCCTGTTAATTTCAGCCTTTTGAATCCTGTTATATACAAGAATAGAATTATGTATTCAAAAATAAGGAAATTAAGGAATGAAGATAATCATAGCAAAATTTTTACTTCTCTGAGTTTCCACTATAGTTATAAGAGTTTTTTTAAGTCCTAAATCATTTGGGACCCCAGGTCAGCCAGAATCCTTGACAATATTTTTGTATACTATGTCCTTGTTAACAAGCCATTTGTTTTTTTTGACCAAAGCCTTCAAAAATTCTTGTTTTAAAAAACAGTTTTGTCAGGATATTATTGACATATAAAAACTGTATATGTTTAAAGAATACAACTTTTTGTGCATATGTTGAGAAGATTTAAGATCTAGCCTCTTAGCAAATTATGAGTAAACAATACACAGAAAGAGAAATACTGAATGATGTCACTTATATGTGGCATTCAAAACAGTCAAATTCATAGAAGCAGAAAGTGGAATGGTGGTTGTCAGGGGATGGGGAGAGTGAGGGAGAAAGGAATGATGTTTGTTAAAACTTCAGTTATGCAAAATGTATAATTTCTGGAGATCTAATATACAGCACGATGATGATAGTTAATACTCTACTGTATGCTTGAAAAGAAGTCTTGCCCTGCCAGCTTTCTGCTTATTATTTTTGCTATAATGATGGCGTGTTTTTATCCTCTGCAAATTGTGAACAATTAATGGGATGACATCACTGTTATTGTCTCAATTTTCATGAAAATTGCCCTTTCTCAAAAACAAAATTTTGAAATGACTACTCTGTCTTCATTATAAGATCTTCCTGATCTCTGTATACCTTCAGTTTATTTATAATATTTAGATACTGAGACGCTATCTAATGCAGAAAAAGTAAGTTTTGTACTTTTATATTTAATGGTCAATTTTAAATCTACTTATTAAGTCCTGTATTAACACAACCATTTAATTCAGTTTGTTGAGGATTTTTTGCCACTTCAAATATTTTTTAATGAGCTGACTTCAGATTCTACATATTGATGCAACATCTGAAGATAGCAAGAAGTTGTTTACAAAATTCTGAAGGAGGAGAGCATGATCCCTAATTGCATATTTTGTCTAGATATCCTTTACATATAAAGGCAGTAGATAGATATTCTCAAAGAAACAAATAAATAAAAAAGTTGAGTCCATTTATGAAAATAAAATAATCATGAAATCTAACCAGCTAAAGGGTAAGTCAAAAAAGCAAATTCTGAAATATAGAAGCTGTGGTGCAAGTATGCGTGAGCAATATCCATCAATCTATTCATCTATCCATTTAATTCATCCATCCATCCATCTCCCCACCCATCCATGGTAAGCAACTAATAATCATGTAGAAAAAGGGGCAAACTTTTATGGACATTAGGGTTTTTCAAAGAAGATAAAAGTCATTGAATGGATAAAAATTAAGAAAAGAGTATGTTCTACATTTCATATCTTTCCTCTGATGGAAAAATACATATTGTCCAGTTCGGAACACACAGTTTACAAATCGTAGTGATTATAGAGTTATTTTTCCTTTGATTTGCAGAGAAAATTGAGAAATTAATATAGTTGTGATGTAATAATTATATTTCAACAGTACCTTCAATTTTTGTGGTTTTATTAATAGTTGTTTACATTCAAGCAAAATTAAATGCAAAATTTTCACTCAAATTAAAATGAGAATATTACCTATTTTTTCTAAAATATACTTTGTATCCATTTCATTCTCCTTCCTTTCTCTTTCTTATTTTTTCTCTTTAAAAATGTCATCTGCATATCCACATAAATCGATGATCTTTAAATGTTAATAAAGGCAATTTCTTAGTCATGGGCATTTTATGTTGTATACAAACTATTTTCTTTCATGTTTTTTATATAGCTTATTTTTATAAGTATATAGTCTATGTTATTTGCAATTTAATAGTGCTAAATTATTATGTGGAGGATAAATTATAAATTCAAATAAAAATTGACGAGAGAAAGTGGTCCTTAAGGGCTACATGGTAAGAAGGTATTACAGTTTATTTGAACTTTCGGTTTTTACCTTGTTTGATTGGATTATTACATATAAAAGATATTGGGAAGCCATTCTAATCGAGAAAAATAAAATGACAAAAATAATTTCTTAAAGCAGAAAAACTGAGTCTGCTATAATACGAATACAATGAAAAGACTAGTTTAAGGTATAGAATGAGTTGTAGAGTTGCAAGAGAGAAGGTTAGGAGATAATTTTATTCATTGCTTATTTATTCATCCATTCATTTCTTTGACAAATATGTATTTAGTCTCTTTTGTAAGCCAGGCATTATTTTAGCACCTTAGTGAACATAGATAGACAAAGATCCTTACTGTCTTGGATTTTGCATTCTGGGGACAGTGGTGGCTGTGATTGTTGGATGAGAGTATGTTGAGTGTGTCTCTGCTATGATAGTGACAGTAGCAATAGATAAAAATGAAAATATAGAAAAGACAGATACAAAAGTAACATAGCATATGACCAATTGAATGTTTAGGAAAATGGTTACACCCAGTCAAGGTGGCTGGCAGATTTGTGTTATCCTTTGTTTATGAATTATCATGGATTCCACCTGAAAGTAATAATTCCCCATTCTTGATCTTGTTTTTGTTTACTTACCGCAGAGTTCTAAAAAAATTTAAAGCACCTTATGGAAATACGTGCATTAAAAGAGGATAAATCTCTGTACTCTTTGTTTTCAAATTCTCTGGATATCGAGTTTTTCTAACAAAAGTAATCCCCTTATCAAGATCACCTAACTATTCATAAAACAGGGAGGGCCTCCACAAAATTCTTGTTCGGATCACTAAATAATGATTTTGAGGATTACATGCCTCTATAATTCTTACTCCATTGGAATTGAAGGATTGATAAGCTCAGAATCTGTTAAGGATTTAAGAGCTTTTCAAGGAAATGATCTATATAAATACAGGGTTTTACATTACAATATTTTCCTTTTCTACTGCCACGTCAAGGTGGGGCTCTCCCAGAGAGCAGCTTAGGCGGCATTTACTCCATAAGCTGCTGATTATGTTCTTTAATGTCTGGGAAGCTGTTTCTCACAGATGGTACCTGCTGTACTCACAACTTCTTAGCATGGTTTGTCAGTCATCACGGTATCTTTGCATGG
>NW_012148352.1:649802-650262 GCF_000956105.1 Propithecus coquereli
GTTACTCTTCATCAATTTGGTTGATTATCCACTTGTGTTATTGGATATTGGGTAATAGTGCAACAGCGCAGTTTCTGAATGGTAATACTTTGTTAAAGCCAAGAATCTGGCTAATCTTGAGTCTGAGCAAACATTAAACATAATAGTGACCTTGTTCCACATGACTCCAGTTCTCTCAGAGAGTCTACAGCTGCAATTTAAGTTTAATTAACATGAAAATACTTGGCCTTAAAAAAACTTAGCCTTCCTTCTTGAGTAAATATGATTCAAAGAACCATTAAGTAAAGTGGCAACTCAATTTAATGGGGATTAAATTTTCTGTGACTATGTAATGAAAGGTAACTAGAATTACACTTTACTACTATGGAAATATTTAGTTTTAAAATAGATTAAGAGTACTGTAATTTGAGGGTCAACGGCTTAGGTAATGAAGGGCACCTCAAAACAAGAATAGTTTTTG
>NW_012148352.1:651997-654050 GCF_000956105.1 Propithecus coquereli
TCTCTAGGTACTCATAGGAAAAATATTTAATGTAGAGTTATTACTATGCTAGGACTTGTGCTAGATATTCAGAGATCCCAAAGCTAATAAGGCATAGACTTGATTCTCAAGAAAATTGAAATTTAATATGAAAAAAGAACTTTGAACAAACAATGACAGTATAAGTTGTGTATGTGCTATATGGATGTATAAAAATAACTATAAGATCATCAAAGAACAAATGGCAATTCTTCAGGAAAGTCTTCAAAAATGTATTTGCTTTAAGAGTGAGGACATATTTTACAATGGCAAAAAGGGATACCAAGGCAGTTAAAATAACATGTGCTAAAACGTTAGCCATGAAAGAATATTATATCTTTGGAAAAGACCAGAACTTGTAGGAACAGAGAATGTAGATAAAGGCAGATTTGAATTTAGAGAGGAAGAGATGAAATTAACGCAAGAAGTATCTTCCACTCTAGGCATTTAAGGGGAAAGGATTTAATACAAGCAATTAGATGTTTACAAATTCATCAAGATGGCTGGAGAAGCACATGTCATGCGGCATCCCCAGTAGGTACTGATGTTCAGAGCAAACTATTTTATTGAAGTCATGCTTCAGAAGTAAAGGAGCCACTGCCCACGTCTTGACCTTTCAACACCCACAAAACAGTTACTACATACTGGAATGCTGAATCCAGCCATGGAAGTCTCCTCTAAACAGTAACCTTCCTGTGACTTCCATTGCCAGCTGCAAGAGCAGCATAAAAATGGATTTATCTTATGTACCAAATATCATAGGAATCCATTTAATTTATGGAATTTAATATAAAGACAATTACTCCTCAGTATAGGAAGATATCCTAGAGAATTAAACAAATTCACAGTATTCTCCATTGATCATTTCTTATTCAAGATCCATATATACACTTCTACATGTACTTTTACTTCCAAAATATCGCAGTAGTACCGACATAGTATCTCCAGCATTGGAAAACCATCCATTTGATAAAGAAAGATTCACTCACCCTCTCCTCTCTTAAAAAGAGAAAGACTCAAAGTCCTATCAATCACCTTATGAACTCTAGATGATAGTCATTCCTCTTCTAGTTCAGTCAAATTCCTACTTGATATCCTATAACATAACAAAATTATAAAGTCAATCTTTAAAGTGCATTCTTTATTAAATAATAGGGGATAATAGAGTAAAATTACTAAATTTTTAATATATCTATATCTCTATGGAACAACTACATTAATTATTATTTCCACAAATGATGATAAGTTCACAGTTAGTATTAATAACTTCACAGTTATCAATAGAATCCACATAAACACCATTGCTCTGTATCTTAGATCAGCTCGCTTTCACATGCTTTGACCCTTATGGGTCACTCAGTAAATGAGTCAGAGAAACATAACAAGTGTGTAATACTGCTTTCAATCTACAGAATCTTATAAATCATTTTATCTCTATGTGGTAGGAAGAGCAAGGTACAAAAACTTTTGTTTCTCTTTTAGCGTGTTATTTGCACAAGGACACAACGTACCTAGGAAATTCGCTGAAATACAAAGTTCCTAAACATTTATATTTTTTACTCTCTAGTGTGTCTGTATCTTGTCAAGACATTTATGGTACCCTCTTCTGTTCACTCAAAAAGTAAATTGGCATGATGAGAACTAGGTGACACAATCCTAAGACAACATAGTGAAGGTGTAGTTCGGTTTGTATTAGATGGATATAAACTATTTCTGGTTTCTCATCTTATATAGGGAAATAATAGTCACTTCTTAAGTAGATAGCTGCATGATGTGTGGACACCGGTGTCAGTGTCAGATTGCCTCAGGGTAAAGACCACATCCAGAGCATCATCCATAATAGCTGTTGTTAGTTGAATATGTTCACCATAGTCCATTGTCATTCCCCAAGAACTATCTTGGAATAATAATAATTAATAAGACTGATCATACTAAATGTTGGTGAGGAAACGGCCTGACTCAAAACTCTTATACACTGTTGAAAGGAATGTAAAATGGTACAATTTCTTTGGAAAAAATTTTGAAAATAACTTAA
>NW_012148352.1:656261-656639 GCF_000956105.1 Propithecus coquereli
GGATTCTATTGTCAAGAAAGAAAGGGATTATGGAAATTTAGAGATGGCATTTGGTTTCTGTCTCTCACAATTAGTTCACTAATACATTTGAAAAGGAGACCTTCAAAATATTTATTTTGACTTAGCAATCCTTGCAGAGCATGCAAACAATGTAAAAAATATAAAAATATGTCTTTTGCTTACTTATGTGAATGTTTTATATGAATGTATTTAAGTGTATGTTGTGTGTGCTTTTTATATATGTATTAATACATTTGCTATGTTTGTAATGCTTGGGTTAGAGTCTGATAATAATAGCAAATATTATACCAATTAGGTAATTCACTCTTCCCACGGTGCTTTTTCATACTGGAGCCATTACTCATGCTTTTGTAGAAA
>NW_012148352.1:660563-662432 GCF_000956105.1 Propithecus coquereli
AATATTTCTACAAAGGCACACACATATCAATACAAATTCTGATATGTGTTAAATACAGGAGAGGAAATAATGATCTGATAAGATTTAGCAGTTAGACCTTCTGTAGAGGAAGAGGAGAGAGTTGTGGAAGACTTCTTTAAGAAAGTGAAACATGACAAATCCCAAAACGTGAGTAGAAATTGGCCAGTGTAAAACCCAGTATACGGAATATATTTATATTCCAGTCTGGGAGAACCACTTATGTGACAGATCCATGACAAAAGAGTGTCCCTTGTGCACTACTTCAGCTTCTCTTCGCCTCATCTGTTTCTTGTTCCACCTGTCCCCGTAGGGAGCAGGTCTATGTGGGCTCCGATTGCCCTTACGCAGGCACAACCTCATGGTTCCTCACTTCCTGTAAGACCACTTATCTTGCTTGCAACCTTCTAACCCTTGACTTCTCTTTTCATGATGTTGGAATCTACTCTAGACGCACGTATGCCTAATTGTGAGTGCAGAGAATTTAACACTTTCTGGAACAAAGCTTTCATCATTGGAAACGAGAAGGTTATGATTAAATTTCTTCCCCCTTTATCTCCCACCATGGATGGTCCCGAAACAGTTTAAATTGCTTCTTACCAGTTGCCCCATGGGATCAAGAAATCAATCAGAATTAATGAAAACTAGCTCAATAACAAACCCTCATGATCTCTCCCTCCTTACCTCCTTCACTACCTCTGTCCTGCCCCTGAAGCCTGCATTCCCTAATAAAGCAATTCCACAAATTCTTCTGCCTTAGTTTCTAGATTGCCCAGCTTAAAATAGTCATAATCCAGGGACTGCTGCTATATTGATGACTGGTCAAATGGAAGAAAATAGACTCTATTCTACCTAGTTTTAGCAGAAAGGGATTTATTACATTTAATTAAATGGTTTATGTCAGGTCTTTATAAATTTATATTCCATGGAATATTTATGGTTCTTAAATCCAAGCAGGGCCATCTCAGGGATTCCGACCTGCTTCTCACAGGAACAAACTGGTTGTCCAGAGAATGAGAAGAATCAATATTTTGGCATTCATAACCCATTTGTTATAAATGGCGTGCCCTGGCCCATCACTTGTAAAGCTCCAGCTGACAGATTCATTCACTGGGAGAGCTGAAGAAACAGATCTCATGATAAGCATTCAAGATGACTCCTAGACCCGTAAGGAAGCTGCAATTTCTGCATGATCAGAAACTGCCTCAGAAAAGAACCACTATAGCTGTCGTTTCTGGAAGCATGCCAATGTTGAAAGTTAAAGAAACTATCTTTGCTTAGTCAGGAAACTGCTGCTACAGTTATCAGTTATCAGCTTCAGAATCACTTCACTCATGACCATCTGTAAGAGAATGAATTGTGCTGCAGACTTCCTCTTCCCTATTTCCCTCAGTTCCAATAATAGGTGTTCACCAAGTACTGTGTGATTGACAGAAGGCAAATCATATCCGAACCTGAGGAGCAAAGAAGTCTGAAATATATAAATACGTATGAGTTTGCATATACATATACATATACATATTTACTTGGTTAGTTTGTAACTTATATAGGTGATGGGACTGTATTGCAGAGAATTGTCATTCTCTTCCACTGCAGCTCCCTAAGGTGAAGTCATTATAGGTTGTTTAGGTAAGTCCCCATTGGGAAAGGAGAGGAGTCATCTTCTGTTAATGGCCACTAAATTCCAAACATAGTTCTTGGTATGGTGGGTATATTATTAAAGAAAAAAGATTTCTGTCCTCAAGGATTTTCAAACCTCACAAGTTTGAAGACTGATTATTCTTCTCATTATGGGTCATGTTTTGCTGCTTCTTTGAGTGCCTGGCAATTTTTGATTGAAAACCAGATACT
>NW_012148352.1:666952-669871 GCF_000956105.1 Propithecus coquereli
TTTAAAAAATGTCAGCATAGAAAAAAATAACATGAACAAAATACACGAATAGACAATAAATTATAAAAAATTTTGCAATGCCGAAGATAGAGTTGTTGTCTTTAATTTATAATAGTACTTGTTAAATGACAAGAAGAGTACTACATATCAGAAAATGTGCAAATTACATGAAGAGGCAATTAATAGAAGAACAAATTCTAATGAAAAGATGCTCAAACTCATTAGTTTTCAGGGTAATGCATTAAAAAAAGGAACAATGAGCTATCATATTGCGGGAATCAGAATGTCAAAATTAAAAACTCTTTTAACATCTTTCTACTTAAAAAATGTTTTCAAGAGTTCTGTAATATATTGTTCATGTACATATAAATTGTTATAGCCTTTTAGCAAAATACTTAGGAAATATCTACACATATCCACACACGTATATGTGTGGATATGTGTGTGTGTGTGTGTGTGTGTGTGTGTGTCTTGTTTAATCCATTAACCCCATTCTTGGTGCTTTATCCCACAAATACAAAAGCACCCATTTATAAGGACATGGGAGCAATTATGTTATGATAACATGGTTTAGAGTTACAAAGAATCTTGAAATGAAATGGATTTCTATCAATAATGGAATAATTGTATAAATTATAGTATATCTCGAATATTATGCATCCATTAAAAACAGTGAATTGGAGGTATACTAAGTGATATTAAATAATAACATAAATTATAAATGAACTAAAAATGAACACAAATATCTTAACTAAAAATCCTTCTTCATACAATTAAACTGTTTATATATAAATTTAATAAAAACAAAATAAATTATATATACATATAATAATTATACTTACATATATACAAAATTATGGAAGCTTAGAGAAAAATATGGAAGAAAATGCACTTACATGGATTGTCTGACATGACCTCATGTGCATGTGTTGGTTGTAGTGTGAGAATTATCTGTGGGAAGGGTGTGAGAAAGGGGAGGAAGAAAAAGCCCAAAGAAAAGGAAAATAATGAAATTCACATACACACACAGTATACATATACATATATAATGTTACAACACATATGCATTCACACTAGCAAATAATTATGTAGGTAAGGCTTTTAAGGAGGAAATGGGAGTGAATGAACATTATATTAAGATGATATATTGGAGATGGTAGACTAAACACAGTAACCTTCTGACAATACATTAAATATCATTCACAATGCCACGATGACAGAAAGGATGGGAGAAATACATGAGCAGAAGAGAAGTTTGATTACATTTTTAGAAGACAGAGAGTAGATGGTTCTTTGTGGATGAGGCAGAGTGTTGGAAGCTGCAGGCCTCTGAAGAAATGATGTAGGCTTTCCACCTGTTACAAATGATGATGATAAGACATGAATGCAACTCTTACAAGGAACATTTGAAGAAACTAAAAGTGCTTATACTGGAAAATAGTTTCTGGGAAACCACAATTCTGTCAATCTATTTGAATGGCTGCCCTGTGGATTAATTATTTGACTTCTAGCTTTCACATATTGGTTCTACAAAAATAGCTTGCAACCATACAGAACAAGTCTGGTCAAGAAACCAGATGTCAGAGCCGATAACTCCACAGAGGTAGAAAGCTATGTAAGCATTTGTTCTTGGAACTAGGATGCGTTTGATTTTCATTACTTTGCCATCAATATCCTATGACTATGATAATTTTAACCTTTTCCTTCACTTAGCCAAACTAAGAGAACAAATAAACTGCCTATGTATTCCTAAAATATTCACACAATTCTTTGAATGTGCTAAATAAACCTTTTATTGAAAAGATGTTTGAAATAATTATAACAACTACATCTTTAAAATTTTTCTTTACAGAAATCATGCATATTTTTAAATCATGAATGGACAGTCTTGCCTAATTGAGGCACCAAAGGTAAGGAAGATGTTAATAGACAGCACTGCCACAAGGACAAAATGTGAATTAAAACAATTCTCCCCTATGTCTTAGGGTTTTTAGAATCTAGCTGGGAACCTCACCATGATTAAAAGAGATTTCTTTGCATTAAGGAGAGGAGAGGGGATGAAAAATTAAATAAAAAGGGTAGAAATCAACATGCATATCTTCGCCTCTGCATCTTATATTTAATCAATAATGGATAAATCGTAATAATTAAACTAGCTAAGTTTTAATTGCTGCATCATTACAAATTCCATTTAAAGATGTAAATTCATATTTACAAAAATGTACAAATACAGGCCAAGTTACTTTATGAAAGGGTAGTTTTTTTTTCCTGGTATACTGAACAACTATATTTAAAAAGACAAATCTGCTTTTTACTTTTAATATAGATTACCCATTTATTTGCAAAGTAAATACAATGAAATGAGGACTTTGTGGAGAGCATTTACTCAGAATCTAAAATGAGTACTAAGATATGCTGGAAAGAGAAGAATTCACGGTCTTGCTTAGAAGATTTTGTTGAGATCATATTTATAATTATTTTCTTGCTTTTGCTTTAGATTTACTTTTATCTCTCCACTAATTTGTGACCCCATAAAGACAAAGCCTGTGTATACTCTGCTCAGTGTTTTGTATATTTCCCCCTCACACAGCACATGGCCTAGCCCTAGCTGATAATTAATTTATAAATAGTAAATGAATTAATAAAGAGCCTGTAATAATTGTTTGCCCAATAGGATAGTGGAAATCATCATTGAAATCAATGATCAGCATTATTTGATTTATACCGGTATTATTGGAATCCTAATAAGTGGACATTTAAATATCGTTATATGGTTACTCCTTTGTATTTATTCAAATAACTACATAAAGAGTAAGAAATCATTTATCTTAACTAAATTTGAGCTATTTTAAAATTAAAAATAGGCCGGGCGCGGTGGCTCACGCCTGTAATCCTAGCACTCTGGGAGGCCGAGGCGGG
>NW_012148352.1:669921-670435 GCF_000956105.1 Propithecus coquereli
CATTACAAAATATTTTCTGTGATTATAGGGTGTTGGTATCAATTAGTTGAGAAGCATTGCCCAAGGTGATCTTATCCAATCTTAAGTTTTTTAATACTGTCCACATCTTCGTTGTCCAAATACAGTAGCTACTAACCATGTATACCTATTTAAATGTAAAATAATTAAAGTTAAATAAAAAGTTACAATTCACTTCCTCAGTTGCAGTGGCCACTTTCCAAGTGATCAATAGCCACTTTTGGCTATTACATACCATAGTAGAAAATGCAGAATAGATCATTTCCATTATCGCAAATCATTTGAATAATTATATTAATATTTAATGATTCCAAAATATTTATTTAGCCAGATGTCCTTCTCTGAATTCTGACTCATGCGTGTACCTGCCCATTTTACATTTCTCCCTGAATGACTAAAAAATCTTTCCCAGTCAAGAGTTCAATCTGAAATTTGTTCCTATTGCATTCTTCCCCATCTCATTAAATATCAACTACATTTTTGCTTTTGGTTGGGC
>NW_012148352.1:682665-701871 GCF_000956105.1 Propithecus coquereli
CTCTATTCTCCAAACCCTTCACCATGAATTCTGGCCCAACATTCAAATCAGTACATGCTCCTTGTTTGCTTCATTTTGTTTTAGCAACTTCTTCAGGTCTATATATTTTTATTAATTAAATACATTTTGCTGATATATCTAGAGCTTTAGTTGCTCTACACCCCTGCCAGCACATGTTATTTTCAGAGATAGTAGCAAATGATATTGAGCATTGCCTCATATGCCTCTTTATCACCTATCTTCTTTGATGAAGTATTTATTCATTCACATCTTTTACCCATATATTTATTGGGTTTGCTGATTCTTTTAGTTTGCTAGGCATGCTATTAACAAAGTACCACAAACTGAGTGACTTAAACAAGAGAAATGTATTATTTCACAGTTCAGGGGATTAGAAGTTTGGGATCTAAGTGTTAGCAGGTTTGGTTAACTCTGAGGCTATGAGGAGGAATTTAACCTATGAATCTCCCCTGGCTGCTGGTGCTTTGGTAGCAATCTGTGGAGTTTCTTGGCTTATAGAAGTATCACCCTGATCTCTGTCTTCATCTTCACATAACATTCTTCTGTGTGCATGTCTACCTTCAAATGTTTCCTTTTTATAAGAACATGAATCATATTGGATTATGTCCTAATAACACTAATGACATTATTTTAATTTGTTGACTTTTTGAAGACTCTATCTTTATATAAGTCACATTCTGAAATACTGGGTGTTAGGAAACCGACATATGAATTTTGGGAAGACACCCATAACAGTGATGAGATGAGAAGTTCCATATTAAAGATGCTGAATTGGAGGTTCCTCATACCTGCAAGAATATACCCAGGTGACAGCTGATTATGTATTGGACTATATCTAAGTCATGAAATCCAAGTTAGACAAATACCTTAAAGAGTTATCAGAACCTATATTAAAAAAATAGAATCTGTGAATGTGGGCAAAATGGTCATAATGGCAGAGCAAGATAGGAATCTAGGCCAGAAAATTGAGGTAAAATTATTTAAGGAATAAATAAATAATGAACACAAATAAGAAACACAAGTTTGTAACAAAAAATTGATAAGGATAAGACAAAGACATAGAACAACTACAACAACAAAAAGCTCTTTCAAGGTGTAGTTTATTATTCAAAACACTGCTAAGAGATTAAATGATTTGTTGAGAATTTCTATTTCTTTCTGATTCAAGATTGTGTGTTTTCAAAATTGTATCCATTTCCTCTAGATTTTTTAGTTTGTATGTATAGAAGTTTGAATAGTAGTCTCCAATGATATTTAGTATTTCTGTGGTATCAGTTTTCATGTCTCCTTTTTCATTTTGATTGAAATTGTTTGAATACACTCTCTTCTATTTCTGGTTAATCTAGCTAGTGGCCAATCAATTTTGTTTATCTTTTCAAAAAAACCAACTTTTTATTTTGTTGATCCTTTATATTTTTTGTTTCTTTGTTTGGTTTTCATTTCCTTTAGTTCTTCTGTTTGGTATTTCTTTTCTTCTACTAGCTTTGGGTTTGTTTTGTTCTTCTTTTTCTAGTTCCTTGAGGTGTGACATTAAGTTATTAATTTGTGATCTTTCTGTTTTTTTAATGTAAATATTTAAGGCTATGAACTTCCCTCTTAGCACTGCTTTTACTGTATCCCAGTCATCTGGGGATTTTAGAAGCTTGCATCACATTTGTAGTTCAATTCAAAAAATTTTTTTATTTCCATCTTGATTTTGACATTTACCCAAGGACCATTCAGCAGCAGTTGTTTCATTTCCATGACTTTGTGTAGTTGTGAGAGTTCCTCTTGAACTGATTTCTAGTTTTATTACACTGTGGTCTGAAAAGAAAAATGGTATGATTTTTTAAAAATTGGCTGACACTTGTTTTGTGTCCTAACATATGATCTGTCTTGGAAAATGTCCCATGTGCTGATGAGAGGAATGCATATTCTGGAGGTTTTGAGTAGACTGTTCTGCAAATATTTATTAGGTCCATTTGTGCTAGTGTCCCATTTAAATCTAGCGTTTCTTTGTTGATTTTCTGCCTTGATGATCTATCTGTTTTTGTCAAGGAATGTTGAAATCTCTAGCTATTATGATATTGTAGTTTATTTCTTTCCTTAGATCTAGTAGAATTTATTAATCTGTAATTTCTTGTGTTAGATGCATATATTTAGGATTGCTATATCACCTTGTTGAATTGATCCCTTTATTATCATATAATGACCATCTTTGTGGTTTTTTTTTTTTTTACCATTGTTGATTTACAGTATATTTTATCTGATATGAGAATAGATACTCCTGCTTGCCTTCAGTTTCCATTTATGTGAAATATTTTTCCACTCCTTTACCTTGAGTGTATGGGAATCTTTGTGAGTTAAATGGGTTTCTTGAAGACAGCATATATTTGGGCTGTAGACTTCTTAACCATGCAACCAATCTATATCTTTTAAGTGGGACATTAAGACTGATTGCATTCAATGTTAGTATTAATATGTAAGATACTGTTCTAGTCATCATGTTAATCGTTACCTAGTTGCTTTGTTTTCTCCCTTATGTTACTGTTTTAAAAGAGCTGTGAGTTTTAACTTGCAGGTATTTTTATACTGGTGGGTATCAGTTGTTCTGTTTATTGCTTCATAATATCAAGAAGGAGGGAATCCTTCTCACTCATTCTACAAAGCCAGTATCACCCTGATATCAAAGCCAGGAAAGAACACAACAAAAAAGAAAACTACGGATCAATATCCCTCATGAACATAGATTCAAAAATCCTCCACAAAATGCTAGCAAACCAAATAAAACAACATATCAAAAAGGTAACTCAATATGATCAAGTGGGTTTCATCCCAGGGATACAAGGGTGATTCAACATAAACAAATCAATAAATATGATTCATCACATAAAAATAATTAAAAACAAAAACCATATGGTCATCTCAATAGATGCACAAAAAGCATTTGATAAAATCTAACATCACTTCATGATAAGAAAAAACTCAACAAATTAGGCATAGAAGGAACATACACAAAATAACAAAAGACATATGTGACAAACACACAGCCGACATCAAACCAAATGGAGAAAAGTTGAAAGCATTCCTGCTAAAAGCTGAAAGAAGACAAGGATGTGCTCTTTCACCACTTCTATTCAACATAGTACTGGAAGTCCTAGCCATAGCAATCAGGCAAGATAAATAAACAAAGGGCAACCAAATTGGAAAGGAAGAAGTTCAAATTATCTCTGTTTGCTGATGATATGTTTGTATATCTAGAAAACCCAAAAGATTCCAGAAAATGATTCTTAGAATTGATAAATAAATTGAGTAAAGTCTCAGGTTACAAAATTGATGTATACAAATCAGTAGTGTTTCTATAGGCTAATAACCATCAAGCTGAGAGTCAACTGAAGAATTCAACATCATTTACAATAGCTGCAAAGAAAATAAAATAGCTAGGAATATACTTAACCAAGGAAATGAAAGATTGTACAACAAGACCCACAAAACACAGATGAAGGAAATCATAGATGACACAGACAAATGGAAAAATATTTCGTGTTCCTGGATTGGAAGAATCAATATTGTTAAAATGTCCATAGTGCCCAAAGCGATTTACAGATTCAACATGATCTCATCAAACCATCAATTACATTTTTCACACATTTAGAAAAAACAATTGTAAACTTCATATGGAACCAAAAAAGAGCCCAAATAGCCAAAGCAATCCTAAGCAAAAAGAACAAATCTAGAGGCATTACATTACCTGACTTCAAATTATGCTATAAGGCTGTAATAACAAAAACAGTATGGTAATTGTATAATTGTAGACACATAGACCAAAGGAATAGAATAGAGAACCCAGAAATAAAGTCATGTTGCTATAACCAACTGATTTTCAACAAAACAGACAAGAGCATACTGGGGAAAGTATGCCTTATTCAATAAATAATGTTGGGAAAATTGGAGAGCCACATGCAGAAGAATGAAACTGAATCTATATCTCTCATCATATAAAAAAATTAGCTCAAAATGAATTAAAAACTTAACTGTAAAACCTAATACCATAAAAATCCTAGAAAAAAATAGGAAAAACTCTTCCAGACATTGGCCTACAAAGGAATTTATGACTAAGACTTGAAAAGCAAATATAAAAACAATAAAAATAAGTTAATGGGACTTAATTAAACAAAAAGTTTCTGCATAGCAAAGGAAATAATCAATAGAGTAAATAGACAACCTGCAGAATGGGATAATATATTCTCAAACTATACATCCAACAAAGGACCAATATCTAAAATTTACAACAAACTCAAACAAATCAGCAAGAAAAAAGCAAATAACCTAATCAAAAAATGGGCAAAAGATGTGAACAGATTTTTTGGGGGGAAAAAAGATAGACAAATAGCCAACAAACGTATGAAAATATGCTCTACCTCACATCAGGAAAATGAAAATTAAATCCTTAAGAGATATTCACCTGGCTGGGTGCAGTGGCTCATGCCTGTAATCCTAGCACTCTGGGAGGCCGAGGCGGGTGGATTGTTTGAGCTCAGGAGTTTGAGATCAGCCTGAGCAAGAGCGAGACCCCATCTTTATTAAAAAAAAAAAAAATAGAAAGAAATTAGCTGGACAACTAAAACTATATAGAAAAAATCAGCTGGGCATGGTGGCACATGCCTGTAGTCCCAGTTACCCGGGAGGCTGAGGCAGGAGGATCGCTTGAGCCCAGGAGTTTGAGGTTGCTGTGAGCTAAGTTGATGCCACAGCACTCTAGCCTGGGTAACAGAGTGAAACTGTCTCAAAAAAAAAAAAAAAAAACAGAGAGATACTTACCCTGCCAGAATGGTCATTATTTAAAAGTCAAAAAACAATAGACATTGGCAGAGATGGAATGAAAAAAGAATGCTTACACATTGATGGCAGAATGTAAACTAGTACAACTTGTATGGAAAATAGTGTGTAGATTCCTCAAAGAACTAACATTAGACCTACCATTCAATCCAGTAGTCCCAAAGGAAAAGAAGTAATTTTACAAAAAAGATGCTTGCACCCAAAAGTTTATCATAGCACAATTCGCAATGGCAAAGATATGTAACCAACCTAAACACTTATCAATTTATAAAAGCATAAACAAAATGTTATATATATTACACATACACAAACACATACACGCACATCATGGAATACTACTCAGTCATAAAATGGAATGAAACAATGTCTTTTGCAGCAACATAGAACTGGAGACTATTATCCTAAATCAAGTATCTCAGGGATGGAAAACCTAATACCATATGTTCTCCCTAATAAGTGGGAACAAAATGAGGTGTATACATGGTTGTAAAATGGTATAATGGACATTGAAAACTATGAAGAGTGTATCACGGAAGTGGGGTTAGGGAGAAAAGTCTACCTATCAGGTGTCTGTTCTGGTGATAGGTACACTGAAAGCCCTGACTTGAGCATTATACAATTCATCCATGTAATAAAAAACACTTGCATCCCCTAAAGCTATTGAAATAAAAAAAAAAAAAAGATTCAATGGAATAAAGTTAAGAGGTGCCCCCTGGTTGGTGAGGATAATGAAAGTACTTTCAGCAAAATTGTTGGGATAGTATCCTGATTATAGTGTGGTGACAGAGTTCTTACATTGGAAAACTCAAGGTGTCATTGTCTTACTGCTTAGAGGTTGAAATATCATTAGATCAAAGAACCCAGAGGAGTTGGTCAGTCAAGAACTACAGAAAACCATTGCCATTTTCTGAATTTTTTTTCATTTTCTTTTTAAGTATGTTTTCATTAATACGCAAGATTCAAGATTAGTTTTGGGGAAACACAAAATTCTACCCAGCTAATCTGATATTAAAATCAACAGCAATAACAATAATAAATCATAGACATAAAGAATTTATGTGACTGTCTGATGCCTGGACTTTTAAACCTGCTTGGCAAATATGCAACAGGAGAATTAATTGCTCCTGTCCATTCACAGCCCAAGTTTTCTCACTGTCAGCTCAACATATTAGGAATATCTAAAATAATGCTTAGTTAAGTTCCTGTTGTTCCTTTTTAATATCTGCACTGTGATACTGTCTTTAGATTTATTTCTCTGTCGAGCTTTCCTTTCATCTAAAGCCCAATTTACTTGTTTGTATGATCAAACCTGCATTTATTTTGTGCTAGCCTCAATTAACAAATATATTTTTGTGTTATAATATGAAATGCTCTTTTTTGCTTAGTCTACTCCCAGACCAGACTTCCTTAGATAGTCCAAGCTAAATTTCTCTCCTCCAACTTCAACCTACACATCATGTTCATACCAGGTAAGTTACTACTGGCCCTATATTCCACTCAGTCCAAATCCTACACATTCTATGGATCATCTCCTGATTAAAGTAGCACCAACTTATTTATTTTTTAAGTTATTACATAGTGTAATTTTTAATTATCTGAAGCCAAAGTGATTACAACTTTTAAAAAATAGTAGTAAGATATAATACATCTGTGATTTGAATCATACAGATAGTATGAAATTCTTCTATTTTAACTAATTTAAAATATTAATTTGAAGCTGATTTTATAGTTTTATGGCCCATGACACATAGTTCATTACTAGACACTAAATACTAAATATAAACTTGTTAATTAATTTCATATTTCAGGAAATGGATGACATAAAATCTTTCATTAAAAGATACTTATTTTACATTAATGAATTTTACCTTTTGTCACTCTGAGGGAAAATGAAAGGTTTTTCTTTTCAATCAAAAGATAAATTTCAGATAAATTGTCACGGTTTATAAAATTATCCACTAATCAAATTATTATGTATAGATATTCACAGTGGATGCATTCGCCTAACCCACATTTATGGAGTGCCTACTCTGAATAAGACACTGTGCTAGCAGTATGATTAAAGTACTAAACAAGACTGACAAGTTCCTGCCATGTTGGAGCTTGCATTTTAGAGAGAGTGACAGATAATACAATAAACAAGTGATTCAATCATGTTTAATGGGAGTAGAGGCTTCTTTGATTCAGCAACACATGCTGAACCTTGAGAAACCTGCCAAACTAAGAGCCAGAGGAGGAATATTTCAATCATGGAAAAGGACAAACTAAGCCCCTAAGGCATCAATACCATGTATTAGCAGTGGTGCTTGGATTTTAACATACATCAAAATCACATGGAAGACTTTTTTTTTTTTTTTGAGACAGAGTCTCACCGTGTTGCCCGGGCTAGAGTGCCGTGGCATCAGCCTAGCTCACAGCAACCTCACACTCCTGGGCTCAAGCAATCCTTCTGCCTCAGCCTCCCGAGTAGCTGGGACTACAGGCATGCGCCACCATGCCCGGCTAATTTTTTTTTCTATATATTTTTAGTTCTCCGATTAATTTCTTTGTATTTTTAGTAGAGACGGGGTCTCGTTCTTGCTCAGGCTGGTCTCAAACTCCTGAGCTCAAACAATCCGCCCGCCTCGGCCTCCCAGAGAGCTAGGATTATAGGCGTGAGCCACCGCGCCCGGCCCACATGGAAGACTTTTAAAAGTCCGGTTGCTTGGCCCCACAACTAGAGTTTCTGAATCAATAGATCTTGGGTGGTACTAGATAATTTGCATTTCTATAGTTTCCAGGTGGTATTTATGCTGCTGGTTCAGGGACAATACTTACAGAACCACTGGTTTAGGAATATTAATAGAGATCAACCTGACTAATGTATAGAAGACAATTCTATTATATCAAAAGGATGAGATTAATTCTACAAATGGAAACAGTACACAGCAGTCAAATCACAGACTCATATTGACCACAATAACAAGTTTGAATTTATTCTAAGTGCAATGAGAAGTCATTGAAGGGTTTTCAACAGGGAAGTATTATGATCTGATTTGCATTTTAAAAGTATCACTCTGGTTGCTATTAATAAAATGTACTATAGTGGTGAAAGAGAGGAAATAGATTTGCATAAGGTCTTTGTAGTAGTCTAGATGAGAGAGAAAAATGTTTCGCACAAGGAGTAAGTCAGCAGAAATGGATTTGCTGAAAGAACAAATGTGGGGATTGAGCAAAGGGAGAAATCAAGGATGACTTTTAAGATTTTGGACTGAGCACCCAAATGCCTCTATTAATAGGGGAGACATAAGAACAGAGAAAATCAAGAGAAGCTGCTCTTACATAGTTAATGTTGCTGGACCTTGAATAACATTTTGAATAGCACTGATGTAGAGGTTGTGTAAAAGAATATGAAGAAGATTGATATCCTTGACAGGAGGAGCTTTAGTTCAGAGATGTGGCTAGAAGAAAGAAATGGTATAAAGAAAAAATGATTTTAATGGTATAAAGAAAAAAAATGAGAAAAGTAAGCAATTGGAGGTGACACATAATGGCAAAACTTCCCAGATGATTTTTAAGGCAAAAAAATTTGTGCTAGTAACCAGAAAAGATAGTAAATTCTCTGCAGATTTTTAAGTTAAGAGATATCAAAATCAATTTATGTATTTGTAGAAACATCAACAGAACAAGAAAAAGTAGTGAGTGGGATAAAAGAAAGAATGGAATCCCTGGAGAATATTTTGAAGAAAGGGATCCAAACATCAGAAGAAGATTGGCCTTTGATAAGACAAAGGTCATTATTGTTCTTGTAACTAGAAGCCTGGTAGAGAATATAGTATAGGATGATGCTGGTAGAATTGAGATAAAGTTCTGCGAAAAGGCATCTATTCTCTTTGTTTAATATGGTGCAAGACTCTCAGCTGAAAGGAGGTGAAAAGAGAGAAAGTCTGAAATTATTATCTTGGATATTACGTAGGTGAAATTTTTTTGGAATTTCCTTAGGATTTCATGGCAGTATTGTCTATTTGATGTTTGGGACCATGAATTTAAATTGAACACATGTAGCCAGCATTCAGTGTTACCAAAAATTTCAAATATTGAGATGAAGGCCCAGAGAGGAAGATAATTGGTTGGAACCAGAGTAAATATATTGCTTATAGTAGAAGGGAAAAAGTAAAAAGATAAGGAGTTGAAATGTTCGGGAAGGAATAATTATATCATTATACCACGGAAGATAAGCTGACAAGGTGAAAAATGATTTCCAGAATAAGTAATTAATTATAAAAGAGAGGTCAATGGATGATTGGTCTATAGGAAGTTGAACAATTGTCACACTACAGGCATAGAGTCAGTGAGCTGGAAGGACGCACCTCTCATATAAATATGCTGTCCAAATAATTATGCTGTTTGTTTTAAAAGTGTGCTCATTCTCAAAGTTCTATTAAAATGTGCCAGCCTGTAATTCTAATGCAGCATTTAAACTGTGATGCAGGGAGAATGGATATCAAGGACACATTCGTGCTGAATAGAGAAGAAAAACAGAAAAGAATGAGAAAACAGAGATTAAAGAAGGGAAGACTAGTTTATCTTTTAACAACTTTTTATTTATAAAATTATATTCTATTATATAAATTCATATTTAATATTTTGACCACTCCAGATAAATTTTCATCACTTCTTATACAGTAGAAGGACAGAGAATAAATGCTAGAATTATACTATAGACATACAGATATATCCGTTCATTATTTATAACTTACTGTATATGGAATTGTGCTTATTCATTAGATAGTACAAGTCATAGTCATCTTGATAAAACTTCTTTCTTTCCTTTCTTAAGTTTTAAGATAGAAGATCCTCTGGGTTTTATTAATTATAATCTCTGAAAAAGTTTAAATACCACTAATAAAAGATTGGTGAGTAATGCTGTTAAACCTTTATTATTAAGTACTTGGAACCACTAAAAATAATATTGCAGATGTGTAATTATTTACATGGAAATGTTGCCATGATGCATTGTTGAGAGACAAAGCTATCAGATTGAACAATAGCAGCGGTATAATTTTAATGTTGTAATATTTGAAAATATTACTGTGTATGAATGTACATTTGCATGTAGGAGACAATATAGATGAACACATATAATCAAAGCAATTATTTCTAGGTAATAATAATTTTATTATTTGCTTTTCCTTCTATATTTTCTATTTGTTCCAATGAACAAGTTTTACTTAAATAATTTTGCAAGTTTATTTTTAAAACTGTAAAACAGAGTATTTGAGGAGCAGCCTAGTTCTTCCTTTCACAGAACACATTTACCTCACTTCACTTTCATCTTCAGTTATTAGATTGGATCCTTTATACCCAAGCCATGCTCATCAAGAGCTCAGATATCCATGCTGAAAAGTATTATATAATTTAAAACTGTTAAATATATGGATTTATCTAGTAAGGAGTAATTTTTTCGGTTTCATATTTCTTATTCAGCAATTGGAATTATCTTCTCTGTTTCTTTTTTTCTAAAAGATAAAAAGAAATCGCAGTCACTGAGAAAAAATAATGGGTAACCTGAAAGGATTCTCTTATCTATAAAAAACAAAACAAAACAAAATAAACTAAACCAAAACAAGTTTATCTTTTCTGGAAAATATTTTGACAAACTCTACTATATAAATAAAATTTCCTTTTACTCTTTGATATTTTTCTTTTCCTTTTGCTGATTATTTTCTGTTTTTTCTTCCTCCTTTCTGATTGTTTCCCATCGTCATTCCATTTTTTCACTTATCTGGTGCTTTATAGAGAGTTATTCCATAAAGATCTACGATCCTCCTTTATCTTCCTTCAGCATCAAACTATGACATGTTTTAGAAACGTTATTTCAATGTCCACTTTCAGTCCTTGACTCTCCTACTTTGGCTCACGAGATGAGCCAACAAGTTTGGATTTCCCAAAGCCCTCCAACTAGTGTTTGTGGCAATATTTTTAAATAAGAACTGTTGATATTGAAAATAGAAATTTTTTTCTAAAAGCAGTGGAACTCCTTTTCCAAACTAACTCTACAGGAATTTTAAATTTACATAAAACATCAATTTATTAATAAGAGTTTATTTTATAGTTCATGCTCACTATGTATTTACCATTCCAACACAAGTTTGGCTTGTCTAACATGACTTTGAGATAAATAATACCTGTTTTTGTCTTTTCTCTCAAATGTTGTCTATCACCCACAGTTTTATCAATCCAAGCAGTTTATCATTATGGTAACCCACAAAATGGTCTTTTTTTAAAGAAGAAATTTCAATGATTAAAAAATGTTATTTATCATAAATCAATAAGAAAAAAGTGAATGGACTCGTCTTTAATGTTTAAAGTTTGGTATACCATGAGATATAGGAAATTTGAATGCATATACTTTTAAATTGTAGCAATTTTTAAAGTTTTCTTTAATAAAATGAGTAATGTAAACATTAATGAATACTGTGAGATGGTGATTGGGATTTATGTTCCATACCCCAAAGCAAACAAACAAGCAAGTGACTATATTTCTATGGCTCCCAATCAGTGATTTCTCTTTCCTTGTAAGGTTGCCACTACATTCAATATCAAATATTTATCCTCTCTAATTATTTGGAGCATTAAGCTTGGCCTAGCTTCTGTCCTGATACTTGCATATTCAGAATGGACATTAGCAAACTTTTTTGGATAAAAGCTGGATAAGCATTACAGATTATGTTGTACATTTTGCAATTACTAAGCTCTGCTATTATGGCTCTAAAACAGCTATAGAAAATAAGTGAGTAAGTGGGCCGAGTTCCAATTAAACTTTATTTACAAAACAGTTGACAATTCCTATACTGGACCAAGGTGGCACAGAATAATTTTTCCCTGCTTCTCCTATAAATACAATAAAATACCTAGAAATCATTCAACAGATAGTGATAAATGTGCCTTGAAAGCTGGAAAGAAAAAGGGCTGGCTAAGAAAATTAAATCTTGAGGAACCAAAAGAGTAGTTTCTTCCTTGGGTTTTATTTTAATGCTCCAAATATCCTAAACTGGTCACTGGAGTGTTTTACAATTTTGAACCACCAATATATTAATGTATTTTAAAAAATAAATAAGAAAGTACAACTCTTTATATGCAAGGAACTGCAAAGTGGAAACCCAAGCCAACTTTTGTTTTATATCCAAGGTATTGGTTAGATGATTGACTTGCAGCAGCAGCTTCCAAGCCCTAGTGTACTAAACCAACCACTGCTGTATATGTGGGAGACAAGTGAGTAGGAAGATCCATCCATAAAAGAAGTGTAAGAGGAGTCCTGTGTGTCCTGACTTTCTACCCAGTGGCATAAGAAGACTCACTGCCAGCAGTGTCTCGCTCTCCCTCACACACACACACACATACACACACACACACACACACACACACACACGACCAATGCAAATGTTTCCAATTAATTTTTGACAAAAGAGCAAAAGCAATTCAATTAAAAGGGACTAGTATTTTCAACAAATTGAACATTCTAGGCAAAATGTCCAATCAGATATCATATAAGAGTAATTGAATATTCATATATAAAAACAAAGTATGCCTCAGCAAGTCTCACACCTCATACAAAAACTAATGCAAAGAGGATTGTGGACTTAAATGTATACATAAAGTTATAAAACTCTTAAAAAAAATAGGAGAAAATGGTTAGTACGTGGAACTAGGAAAAGAGTTCCAAGACTTGACACTAACACATATTCCACAAAAGAAAAAAAAATGATACATCGGACTTTATAAGAATTGAAAAATTTGGTTCTGTGAATGAAACTGTTGAGATGATTACAGATTGGAAAAAAATTTGTAAATTCATATTTGACAGAGTTATCGTATTTATAATAGAATAATGAACTCTCACAACTCAACAATAAGCAAAAAATCCAATTAGAAATGTGCAAAAGATGTGAGAAAACACTTCATCAGAGGTATGCAGATACCAAATAAGTACATAAAAAGATGTTTAAAATTATTAGGCATTATTAAAATGTGAAGTGAAACCACAATGACGTACCACTATATATCTATAGGAATGGCTAAAATTAAAAATAGTGAGAACATCAAATGCTGGCAAGGATGCACAAAAAATCAAGCACTGGTACATTGCTGGTGGGAATGTAAAATGGCACAGCTGCTCTCAAAAACAGTTTTGGCAGTTTCTTTGAAAAGTATGTATGCAACTACCACATGACCCAGTATTTACACTCTTGGGCATTTATCTCAGAGAAATGAAATTTATGTTCACACAAAAACCTTTGAATGAATGTTTATAGTAGCTTTATTCCTTTATAAAATAGTTTCGGTATCCATTATGGTATATGAATTCTAGCACTAATTATAAGAAGCAAGGAATATGTTTCTATTACCATTTTGATAGTATGTAAACCAAGAATCAGAGTAAAGTACTTAAAGTGTCATAGTTGATAAGCTGAATAACAGACATTAGGAGAACTTTCAATACTCTTTCCATTAAATCTTACCCCTCTTCATAGAGTCAACTATAACTAAAACAAGAGAAATGTCGGCAAATTGTAGGTACTTCTTTCAAGATTCAACCTTAATAGGTAATATATTGCACAAAAATGGCAAATTTTGTAAATTTGAAGGCATTATTTGTTTATTATAATTAAATATGGATAGAAAAGACTGAATCACCACGTGACTGAAAATGTTCGATAAAATACAGTAGCTCTGGTGCTGTAAGGAAATCTGACATGGCCAGAAAAAGTAGAACAGCATAATTATAAACAGTATAATTAAAAATCACACCAAAATGTCATCCAGGTGAACTCAACTCAGCCTATTTAATGTAGCCCTGAGTTGACTCATATGTAATTTCCCAGTGTTGGTGATAATTGTCTTGTGTTTATGTAACTCTCTTTCAAAGGAGGTCAAAGCTCTTTATACTTCAATTAAGTCACTTATGAATCAGCACATATTTGCATATGCTGTGATAGAGCAGGTGGTTTATGTAAAATAATATTAATTATTAGAATCCTCACTCTTCTACTATCTTTGATAAATCTGGCAGACACCCTACAAGTCACAGAATAGCTATGGAGACAGATTTCTTGTCAGATACTACTCTTCTTTTATGAATTGAGGCAAAACCTCTCTAAAGAGGGGAAAAGATGAATCTTACAAAATTGGTTGATTTGTGAAAAAGTTTGAAAAAAATTATCAAAAATGTACTTATTAATGTGTATAAGACACCTATCATTTATCCAGGGAAACTTTAAACTAATTTATATAACTAGCCTAGAGAAGCCAGCAAAGAAGTTTAGAGTTCCCATATTCCTCTGAAATCATAAAACCATAATAGATCTTGATAAATATATACTGTTTCACAGTGATTTTTTTAAAAGAATACATTCACTCTGGTCACAGAGTATACTATGAGCTTTTAAGGAGAACCATGGTGATAATTTAATAGCAACATATTATTATTGTGATTATTATACTTATTCTGAAGTTCTTCTGTAGAAGATTGAAGAAAGCACATCTGATGGAACATTTACCTCTAGCAATTTTACTGGAACACTGAGGCCTCTTTTTAAAGGGCCTCAGAAATGGAACTTATGAAAAGATGAGTTCAAGGAAATGTCATTCTTTCAAAATGCATTTCCTCAAGTTGCCATTCTATAAGTAAATTAGTTTTACTTACTTGCTCTTTCCCTTCCATTTTACATGAAGTACTGTAAACCTGTATGCTAATGGTCACCAGTTACATAAATGATAAAATGAGAGACCATTATGAGACAAACAAATAGCAGCAGTAGTAGCTGGTAAATAATGTCAGCCATTATACTCTATTTGCCGTTCCCAAAGTGTAACCTCCTAAGAGGACTTTTGGAAATATGTTATCGTTTGGGAGGTTAATCACATGCTAAAAGCAATCCTTGGCAGAAAACATGATTTTGGCACTGTAGCTTTTTATGTTTCAAAAATCTCGAAAGTATTATAAATTCAAGGTAAAATTACACAGGGCTATGAATTACCATTACCATTGGATCTCTTGAATTCTAAAAGCCGGACCACTTGCAGTGTGACAGAGGCAACAATTCTTGCATTTTTTGAGACATTTTCTTGTCTATCAATTTGCCATTAACAGCTAATTCTTAGCTACAGTGGCTTATCCACAAAACATTGCTTCATTTTTCCTGGCTATGCCTTCAGAGACTTCCTTTAAAATGAGCATATTTGCCCTCTCATACATATCACACTTCACTATGCTGTCACAAAGGAGTATTAACTTTAGCGTGCTCCAATACATAGAACAGAAGAACATATTTATTATCTTTGACATCAGTAATGTTCAGTGATCAATAGAAAACAGATTGAAGAATATTAAGCATTGAGGCAGGAAAAAAAGAGCAGATGACCTAAGTTAAGATATTGTTATTACGACTAGGAAGAAAAAAATTAAACATTCTAAAAGACTGAGAGGGAGGGATCAAAACGAGGAAATGAGGAGACAGAGACTTAAAAATTTTCAATTTCTTCTCTGGTGTCAGGTCAAGATTAGAGGAAATAATAACTCTATCAAGATTTCCAAAATTGGATAATATTACTTAAGATTCTTTGGGAAAAGAGGGTGTTTATCCTTGAAAAAACTAGTTGGGTCCTTTCACCTCTTACTGAGGACAATCTAAATCCAAGATTTAGATACAAGCCTCTCACCAAGATTTAGCAATTCGAATGTACATGTTTCATATTAATACATAGAAAACAAAACATAAAAGTTTGAATGGCTAATATTTGATAGATTTAAGAACAAAGAGACAATAAAAGTAGAATCATTCCTTCATTTCTTATGGGGATAACATGTTACTACCACTTGGTGCAGAAACACACACAGCAGAATTACATAATCAACCTCCCTAAATATTCAGATCCCAATTTTCAAGGGACAACAGAAATTACAATAATATGTCACAATGTCTGAAGAGAATTTACATTCCTCATAAAATCTAACAATAATAAAATGTGGTACAAGTTTCTTTTAAATAGATCATGAGATCAAATATTAATTTAATCATATTTGGTAATCTCAGGATTGAAATTCAACCTTTTTTTGGAAGAAGAAATGAAAGGAAAAATGCATGCTTAATAAAAAGAAAATATGGATATTCAATTTGCCTTTATTGTCCATAAGACAAATCTAGTTGAAAAGCCAATGGATTTATGTATTTCCTAAAAATTATATAAAAATATCCAAACTAAATTGACCCAGAAAGTCTAAGCTGATAAACAGATCTTCTCCGTATTATCAGACATATTATGTCAATTCTTGACTTCCATTTATTAAATTAAGCTGTCAAGGAGACAATTATTAAGTAAGCTAAGAATTCTGAGAAGCAAGCCTGGATTTGGAATGAAAGAGCCATGAAAATGTGACTCTTAATGCTATTTCATTCAAACTAACATTAAAGGTGAGTTTCGCCTGCTTTTGTTCCTTTCTTCCAATAAACTTATTTTGTGCTATACATGTGTAAAACACTGCTCTAATTATGAAATTTCTTCCCTCATTTGAGTTTACACTGTATCGATTGATATGGAAGAGTTAAGACAAGGTTGAACCGCAGTGTGATGGGGTGTTACAATAAGGACAGTTCGGAATTAGGAGATTATGGATGGGCACCTAAGGTAACATTTAAGTGCCAATGTGAAAGATGTGCAATGTTAGATAGGTGTTTTTTTGGTTTTTTTTGTTAGAAGGAAGATAATGTGTAATGGACTGCTGGAAACAGAAAGAGTTCCAAACTAAACAAGTTTTTTTTTTTTTTTTTTTTTTTTTTTGAGACAGAGTCTCACCTTGTTCCCTGGGCTACAGTGCCGTGGGGTTAGCTCACAGCAACCTCAAACTCCTGGGCTCAAGCAATCCTTCCGCCTTAGCCTCCTGAGTAGCTGGGACTACAGGCATGCGCCACCATGCCCGGCTAATTTTTTCTTATGTATTTTTAGTTGTCCAGCTAATTTCTTTCTATTTTTGGTAGAGACGGTCTCGCTCTTGCTCAAGCTGGTCTCGAACTCCTAGCTCAAACTATCCACCCGCCTCAACCTCCCAGAGTAAACAAGTTCTTAATAGAAAAGGACATAGAGAGGTGGGGCAAGCTAAGCAGGTAAGCAGAGGGTTGGCCGTACCAAGCCTCATAACCCAGAATAGCAGGTTTAGACATTTTCCTAAAAGCAATGTGAATCTGCTAAAGCTTTTTAAGCACTGAAGTAGCATTATGAAATTTTCTGTTGTTGTAGAAAAGATAATTTCTTATGCTGTGGAAGTAATGGATTGGGAGAGTGAAAAGCTATAACATTTACATATTGGTCCTATGAAAGTAGTTTAGGAAAGAGATAATGTTTGCCTTAGGGAAAAGGCCATGGGGGATAGGAAAAAAGAATAGGTTTGAGTCATATTCTGGAGTCATGAGTCTGTGATGAATTGGATATAGAATATGAGAGTTAAAGAGAAAACAGTTATGCTCAGGTTTCTGGTCTCAGAAACATTATTGATATAAGAGTAATATAAAATAATATTAATATCAATATAAAATGACCATTATGCATTATTCATGATAACTATAAATACATTTTGAAAGTTTAATAAGCTTGCTGAATATTAGAATTTTATATCAATTAGATTCAGAATGTTCTTCAAAAGTGTCCAATTATAGAAAGAATAGACATCTTTATTTAATACTAAACAAATTGGCTATCACACACACACACAGAAAATCATTTCCAATAAGACTGCCTAAAATTATCCACTCGAATGCTATAATTGAAAAAAAAAGTTTCTTTTTTTCTCTGAACAATTTTCAAAGTCAACCAAATTGTTCAGAAGAGAACAACCTATATTTGTAAATATAGTGAGACTTCTGACTTTGAATTCATTCACTCTTGAGTATTTTTTTCTAAGATTTTTCAAAGAATAAATTCAATACCAGATATTCTTCTTTCGTTTTTATGTGATGTCCCATTGCACTTCCCATATCATGTAACAAATAGAATTATCAGACAATCTGTCTGTGTCCCCCATTACATTGTAAGGCCCAGTAGGGCAGAGCTTGCCTCATTCATCTTTGCACTCTCAGTATCAAACACAGCTCTTGGACTAATTGCTGTCCAATGTGCAAGTACTGAAATAAACTTAATTGGATAAAATGTGGTTTATTCTGTGTCTTTCAAATTCATTTATATTAATAATAATTAGAGATTCATATTTTTACTTAGAAATCCCAAGTACTACAAGATAGACTTTAGATTTTGGTAATAAATTAGTAGGTAAAATCATAATAGAATTTTAGAATGGGAACGAAAATTAGAAGGCATCTAGTTCACCCACCACTCAGTATCTAGATCTCTCGCGATAGCATTCTGATTGATGCTCTTTGAGACTTTAGTTTCTCTATTGGTTTTTTAGTGATAGATATAACAATAGTAGTCTCATATAATACTCTAAAGATCCACTACTTGAACGTCTTTTCTAATATGGAGCCAAAAAACCTCTCCCCATATAAATTGTACCCAGAATTAGGACTTGGTTTTCTACTTTCATTAAACAAGAGCTCTTTTCCTCCCTCAAATCTTCATATTTTCCAAGAATGGAAAAATAAGTACCACACGTACTCACCAGCAAATTGGTTTCATTGATCAACACCTAAGTGCACATATAGGAATAACATTTATCGGGCGTCGGGCAGATGGGAGGGGGGAGGAGGGGATGTGTATATACATACGTAGTAAGTGTGATGCACACCATCTGGGGGATGGACACGCTTGAAGTTCTGACCAGGGTGTGGGGGGGGGCAAGAGCAACATAACCTAAACATTTGTACCCCCATAAAATGCAGAAATAAAAAAAAATCTTCACATTTTAATGGTTTGTTGACACGTCATCAACTAAAACTCCCATTTTTGTGTGTTTGCTCCAGTTAATACAAGAATCTGTATTATAAACATAAACAAGTGTGTATATGTATGTATGTGTGCATATACAAGTGTGTGTTTTCCATGAGTTTGCACATAGGCCTATTAAATATTTCTGTTAACTGTCATGCAATATTCACTACGTTTCTCTTTTTTTTATAGAATTGTAATATTTACTAAGCTATTTTCGTTATCTAGATTCTATGGTGTCTAGGTTCTAATTATTTAATACTAATAAAAGTGATATATATATACAAAATAAGGCCAAATCAGAGCTCCTCCAGGTTAACATAAAGGTATCATGTTTTGGTACAAATTATGTACCCAACTACATTATCTCAGTTATTATGTTTTGTCTTTGAGAATAGAGTAATGGATGTTATCACTTGCCTTGCCAAATTGGGAAATATTTATATTTGT
>NW_012148352.1:705509-706576 GCF_000956105.1 Propithecus coquereli
TCAAAATGTATAATTTTAAGCAAAGATTCAGAAGATACCATAATATCAAAGTAATCTCATAAGATTCTGTCAGCTAAATCAGTCTCTATATTACACCAGGAACAGAGTAGGTCTCAGCTTTTAAGGAATATTTTGGCACTGACTTAAATGGCTCCAACACTAAGCATAATGACAACAGTAGCAGCAACAATAATGGCGGGGGTAGGGGGGACTTGATCTCCAAGTAACCAGCGACACAGAAATAACCATATAAATTCAGCAAACGATTGCAAGAACTCAGCGTCATTCCAAGGTACTATGGTGGGTTGAGTTGTTTGGTACAAGAAAATGTATAACCTATTTGGCTGATTATGCTTATAATTAAATCAGCCTTTTCAGCCTACTTTATTTTCTTTGAGTAGAGTGACAAGTGTCAGAAGACACAAGAAAGTAGAAAAACCAGTAAACAAAACTAAATCAAAGAGCAAGTGGTAGAAGTATTTAGAAGATGGTGCTAAAAATATCTTTGAGGACAAACTAGAGTAGTATCTATAAAATTACACTGATATCAGTGATAAATGGAGATTATAAATAAAGACAAACACCGTGAGCTATAGTAGATAAGAAGATAGACAACGATGAAGAAATAGAAGAAAGGAGAAATTTAAATTCTGTAGGGGGGCAAAAGTTTACATTAACTCCTCAATATGTGACATGACTTGTGTGCTAATCAGAACGCATGATCACAGAAGTTCAACTGTATGTAAAGGTGTATCCTGCTGTTCACATGAGGATATTCCTGACTATCTAGTTCTTCGTAATCTGGCTCAAATTTAGAATGATCTAAATATCTTTTTAAAAATGTTAATGCTTGTGTCCTAACTCTAGGCATTCAAATTTAATTGAACAATTGTTGTTCCTCAAGTAATTCCTACACATGTAGTCAATAAGAACCAGTAGACTAAACCACTTCATCCTGTAAACTATGGATCTAGATATGTCTCTACAGCTATAACCACAACATGCTATAATAAATTAAGAAGATAGAAAATGTAGACATATGTGCTACAATTTTAAAAAGACATTTA
>NW_012148352.1:706716-710623 GCF_000956105.1 Propithecus coquereli
GTTATCACTTGCCTTGCCAAATTGGGAAATATTTATATTTGTGATTCTCTTTTACTCTCTCATTTGAAAAAGCAAATAATTCAGATATATAAATTAGGCCAAATCAGAGCTCCTCCAGGTTAACATAAAGGTATCATGTTTTGGTACAAATTATGTACCCATCTACATTATCTCAGTTATTATGTTTTGTCTTTGAGAATAGAGTAATGGATGTTATCACTTGCCTTGCCAAATTGGGAAATATTTATATTTGTGATTCTCTTTTACTCTCTCATTTGAAAAAGCAAATAATTCAGATATATAAATTGAGAAATGAATGCAAGATCATTGTAAAATCTGTTTTTTGTAGTGTATCATCAGTGGGGATAGTTATAAAAGTTGTAAATCTCTGTGATGTTTGCATTAGAAACATCTTCATATGAATTTGCTTTTGAATATTTTTTGTAGACTTGAATATTTTCATATTCATTTAAGTGGGAAATTCCACCAAATTGGATGTTTCTCAGTATATATTGGACAATCTGCCATTCTCCATATAGTAGTTTTGATGTATATCTTCATCTGACACCCTTCATCCATATGCTTTACATACTTTTGACAATCCTTAGATAGTATTTCCAAGCTAGCAAATGCGAACTCTATAATCACTTATGAAACCTTGCCCAATCTGTTGCATGAATTCTGCAGCCATCTTTTTCCCTTTGCCTCATAGTAGGAAGTGAAAACCAATGCATTTCAACCACAAGTGGGACCTCGCACAATAACTGTACCCAATTTATTTGTCTCACATTTGAAATGGGAATTTCCCTGGTTATTATTTTGAATTCTGCAGACTGGCAGAAAAATGGTCCTTCCATGCAAGTCAACACACACACACACACACACACACACACACACACACACACACACACACTTATACATACACACATATATACCCATAAACATACACACCACCTATGTACTATTTAGATTTATAGATAAATACTCTTCCTGTTATATAAATGCTAAGTGGTAATACTGCCTTGAAAAGAATTTATCCTAGTCCATTGGCAATAAAGCAGGCTCGATGTAGCATAAGTAAATGTGGATAAATATCAAACAGATTATTGTTACTACCTGCTATGCTTCACAGTGTAAGCAAAAGCTTTCCCCTACATTGTGTCTTTATTTAATCTCTTCACTGTTTAATTTTACATTTAGACTCTCTCCAACCCGATTTTATGGCTTAAAATGTTTTGTAGCTTAATATGGTACTTGTCATTCTGAATAACAGCGGATGGTCAATTGAAGTAATGCTAAGAAGAAAAGAAAAAAAAAAAGAATGGTAAAGTCCCACCTGTTGAAGAAAAATGTCATCTTAATGTGAGTTTGGATGCCAGACAGGTACACAAATGTAAAGGAATTGCATAGGATAGAAACTATGTGCCAAATTCTCATCTCATGGGATTTTCTGGCAAGTGCATTTAAGTAGAATCTAGCTTAAATAGAAAATGTATTTCAGAAATGAGGGGAAGATAGTTTATGAATGAATTATCACTATATTTCTACATCAGCAATTATAGATTCTGCATATTAGCTGAAGATAGCTAGATGATTATAAAATATCCTGAGAATATCAAGGTGATACATAAATGCTGAATAACAATAGCACAAAGGTTATGATAATGGCAAAATGATGACTGGTAGCTTTAGTATTCTTTGTTTCCTACTGTAATCTATTTAAAAGCTTTTTTTTTTTTTTTTTTTTTAGATAATTTGATGTGCTTCTCAGCGAAAAATTAAGGCATATAGGCAACAGAGAGGCCATTAAGAGAAAAGCCTCTGAAAGGAAGAAACATCAATGATTGTTAAAGAACCCAGAAAAAAAAAAAAATGATGACATTAGAATTACTTATCCTTGAATGAAAACACTAAAGATGACTTAATAACTTCCTTCAAGCATAGAAAAGGATTTTATAAAGAGGACTTTCATGTGCACTACAAATAAATCTCGGTCTCCTGATTGGATAAATATTTGATGGTCAGAGATGGGAAAAAATGGACAGTGGAAAAGACATTATCAGAACAGAACAATTGTAAAAGAGTACTTGTTTAACAGCATTTGAGAACAAAGAGTTGCATGTAATCTAGTTATTGCAGACACATGGACTTGGGAATCACTTAACATTTTAGAGTTTCCTTATCAATAAATTCAGAGTATTGAAAAGATAATGCTTAAGGTAACTTCTGATTCTAAAATATATTGCTATGATTCAGAGGACCAAATATTTCATGCCATCAGGATGCTGTAAGGTTCATAAACATTGTGAAAAGAGTTAAATATGAGATGACTTGAACTCTGAATATGCATCGTTCTGCAAATATTTACTAAATATTAGGTATGTAATAGTTCAAATGCAAAGCTAAAATTAGATATATAGATAAATTGATGAAATAGAACTCTAACACTCCATAATCCAGAAATAAGTAAAACACTGGTTCCTTACACAGCTATACATATCCTAGGTCAGGCATGTACAATTTTCTCTGTAGAATTATACATAGATCCATGGAGAAGTTACATTCTTTCCAATTGTTAAGTAGATAACAAGGTATTCTGGGTCTCCTAGGGATGAAAGTGAGCCCCCATTCTGGTGCTGCCCCACCTTAATCCTGTCCCAACTGACTACCATACTTGGGGGAGTAGGGAATACCCTACAAATCTGCCAATCGGGGACTCACCATTAAATTGGAACTAACTGATCAGCACTTACATGCACGTATGGAAATAACATTGATCGGAAATCAAGCAGGTGGAAGGAGAGAGGTGGAGATGGGTAAGATCACACTTAATGGGTACAAGGCACACTGTCTGGGGAATGGGCACACTTATAACTTTGACCCAAACAGTACAAAAGCACTTCGTGTAACCAAAACGTTTAGACCCCGGTAATATTCTGAAATTTAAAAAATAAATAAATAAATACATAAAATAAAAAGAACTTAGCCTGCCAACTGCAAAAGAATGCAGAGGACTCTCTAGCCCACAGGCCAACCAGCACAGGTACAATAGAGTTTGGAAAGTGACCTAGAACAACAACCTTTCAGAGAGGCTCATGAGAGATCAGCATGCGCAGTAACCTTGCATCATACAACTTCCAACTGTACAATTAAAGTGGTTCGGTGGTGATGTCTGAGCCACCAAGCACGTCCCAATCCAGACACTATAAAACAAGACCCAAACCATAACCAAGCTTTTTCTTTTTGCCCTCTTTTGCTATGACAATGGGTCTGGTTGTCATCTGTGGCTTATGTATCTCGCTCTATAAACCTGTGTCTTGCTTTTGCTCAATAGTCCTAACTTTCTCTCTTCTTAATAAAACTTATTTTCATGCTCGCCTTACTTTGGTGTATGTGATCATCTTTGGCCATGAGTGCACCAAAAACCGACATTTCAGACTGATACTAGACATAATGAAACACCTTAAAAATATTTGGTAAGTTAATTTTTATGTGTAAAGACAAATAAAATGTATCATTTGTATGAACATGTACATATACAGGAATATTTTTAGGATAGTGATTTCTCTGTAATTATCATTGAGAATGACAGAACAAAACTGAGGGAAGTATCATTTTCTGGAATTTCGAATCAATTTTATTTTAGCCATGTTCTAGGATACTTATATAATTTTACCACTCCATATTTCATTAGATGTTTAAAAAAAATGACCCATAATACCTTTGTCTTCAAATTCATCTTTACTGTCTCTTAATTTACATGAAGGATTTATGTTGTGATACACATGTACTGCCAAGATGTCACATAAATCTGAGTCCATCTGGATCCTTTCACTACTCTAGGTACAAATCACAAGTTCATAAAATTGTGATCTCTCAGGCCTAATGGAGCTGACCACTCTTCTTT
>NW_012148352.1:712113-715063 GCF_000956105.1 Propithecus coquereli
TAAGTTTTTTTTAGTTTTATATTTACAAAAAGTTGTGAAAATAAGAGTTATCATATACCCCAAATCCAATTTCCTTTATCATTAACATCTTAGGTTAATATGATACATTTGTTATGATTAGTCAACCAATATTGATACGTTATTATTGTTAAATGAAGTACACATGTTAGTCAGTTTTCCTTTATTGCTACTTATCATCTCTTTTCTGTTTCAAGATCCCATCCAGGATACCACATTACATTCAATTTTAATATCTCTGTCAGCCCCGCTGGGTAGTGATAGTTGTCAGATTTTCCTTGTTTTTGATGATCTTGACAGTTTTGAGAACTATTGCTCAGTTATCTGACTAATGTTCCTCATTGGGGTTTGTCTGCTATTTTTCTCATGATTCAATTTGTCTTATTGATTTTCAAGAGGAAGATCAGATAGGTAAAGTGCCATTCTCATCACATCATTAAAAATACATAGTATAAATGTGACATTGCTGTTGATCCTAACCTAGCCTGAGGTAGTGTTCATCATTTTTCTCCACTGTAAAGGTTCTATTTTTTTCCTCTCCCCCTTTTCTGAACTGTACTATTTGGAAGTAATTTGCTATGGGTTAGCAAACCCAAATAAACAAAAAACAAAAATAAAAACAAAACGATAGAATTCAGTTGCAAGAACTCCTAATGGCCAAAGCTTGAACAACTTGAATAAGAAAATTAAGAAAGTAGTATTAGAATTTAATTTAAAATATGGAACAAATATCAGTGAGTTCATACTGATAATAAATAAGTGATTGAATAAATAAATAAATGAGAATGACAGATAAATCTGCTGAACAGAAGAACTGCAAATAATTTATGAGATATGTTATTTTTAGGGAGGCACATAAATTTCCTTCCACTTACGTGTAGGCTGAACATAATACTATTATTTTTAAAACTCCACATTAAATCGAAATTTTCCAGGCATTTTCATAGCTTAATAGTCTATGCATGTAGTTCTGTTACTAAAATCTATCTTTAAGTGCAAGTATTAGTTCGAATGTTCATAGATATTTGCTTTTAATAGTAAATGAATGTATGGAGGCACTGGTTAAATACTCATCAAACAAATGTGAGTTTCTATGACATTTTCACCTATCTGAAAACAGAAAGATAAAGAAAATATGGTATATATACACAATGGAATATTATTCAATCATAAAAAATGAAATTTTGTCATTTGTAGCCACATGGGTGGAACTGGAGGTCATTATGTTAGTGAAATAAAGCAAGCACAGAAATACAAATATCACATATTCTCATTCATACATGGAAGCTAAAAAAGTGGATCTCATAATGATAGAGAACACATTAGTGGTTACCAGA
This sequence comes from Propithecus coquereli, assembly GCF_000956105.1. Lineage (NCBI taxonomy): Eukaryota > Metazoa > Chordata > Mammalia > Primates > Indriidae > Propithecus > Propithecus coquereli. The sequence continues at coordinate 713,469 of NW_012148352.1, forward strand.
GTCTGGGAAGGCTGGGGAAGGGGGGTGAAGGGAGGTTGATTACTGGGTACAAATATACACTTACATGGAAGAAATAAGACCTGGTGTTCAATAGATCAGTAGGGTAACTATGTTCAACATTAATCAATTGTATGTTACAAAATAACTAAGCAAGAAAAATTTGAATGTTTCTAGCATAAAGAAAAGTTAAATATTTAAGGTGATGGATATCCCAATTACTCTGATTTAGTTATATGAATCTATCAAATCATCACATGTACTGCAAAAAATATATATAGCTATTATGTATCAATAAAAAATTGAAACAAAAAATGAATATGTCTGGAGTCACTAGTTAAATACTCATAAAACAGATATTAATTTCTTCATCATTTTCACTTATCTAAAAGCATAACCTAGAAATCTTTAAAATATGTAGCAAACATAATAAGAAAATACTAATATATCAATATATTTGTATCCTTTATGTAAAATAATAAACAAATACCCAAAATAATAAAACTTTATTTATTTGAGGAGTTTTTTATTCTAGAACTCTGTTCATAGTAGATACATTTAAACAAAATGTCATTTAAATAAATGAATGAGATTATCCTGCCTGACAAATTAGATTTCTCGTCTAAATTATTTGACTAGCTAACATTAATTAATATAACCAAACTCTTTCAGAAACTAGGTAAGCAGCCTTATTCCACAGAAAATTGCAGTAGTTTAGAACTGGGATTTAGACCCAGTTCTGTCTTCTGATCTAATACCTCTTCATTTTCCTTCTTTATTATGTTTTATTTTAAAATTCAGCTTACATAATAAAATTTTTCCATCAATTATTATAGAAAATGTAAGACATAAAGTTTCTATCCTATTTTTTGTAAGTTTTTAATTACATGTAACACTTTATTGAGTGAATTACACTGAAGTGATCTGGGACTTTGCTTTGAGAAATGAGAGTATTACCTAATGTTTTCAGTCATATTAACACCCTGGTCTTATATGAGTAGCAGAACGTGCAATTGTATGACATTATTGTTGAAGTTCTACGAGGTTTGCACGTGTATTTTATGCAATAACACTATACATATACAGAAGTGTATTAAATAAGAAAATGTTCCAGCAGCAACTAATGTTGTGATTTTTTCCAACAAACGACTTTACAAAGTAATTGCTAAGTCTAGAGGTCAAAGCAATACACTTAACTAAGGAAAATTCTCCAATGTAAGTCAGTAAAACCACGACAGTGATGAATTTATTTTGGGCATATTTAAGGTTTATGCGAATCACCACACTGTATTGTTCACTTATTTTACTAACTGAAAATGTCTCAAGTGTGTGTGTGTGTGTGTGTGTGTATGCATATATATATATATATATGTTTCTGCGTATGAAAGTGTGTGGATAGGAAAAATAATATAGGGATGTTCACAAAAGCTCTTCCTCTGCCTGTTTCTACAATAATAGAAAACTTGGATTTTGCTAAATTCTTGGGTCTTTGTAGCACATAATCAGGGTAACTGGAGTAAGCAGAAGGATTGACAGGCACCAGATCAGCTTGATCCTCAATGGGGCATAGAGTTATTGGTGAAACAGATCTTAATAGC
>NW_012148352.1:718173-724187 GCF_000956105.1 Propithecus coquereli
CAATAATAGAATGAAAATAGAGCTAGTATATATTAAAATATCTTCTTTAGATTCCTGAATTTGGTTCTGTAGAGCACCCCCAGTATCCCCCATTTTCTTTCTGTGTCCTGCCCAAGAAATAGAGTTCCCTGAACGCTCTGTGACTCAGCCAGCTGCAGATTTTTCTTAGCAGTCTTGAATTCATACCTCAAACATATCCAGGCTCTGATAAAGGTGTCTAAGTTGTTGCTCAAAACACTGAAAGAAATTGGCCCTGTTAACGCTGAGTCAAATTCCTTAAACATTCGTATAAACTCCATACCCTGATCCCGTCCCTGGGGCATACCTAGGTAGAATATCCTTCTCTCCCTGTCCATAATGAGGATGCTACAGCCCACTGTATACATAAATTTTTCTAACAAATACTTTGAGCTGATCACCCTGGCATTCAGTGATTCTTTCTTTGTAACCCCAACCGGCCCCTCTCTGTATGGTTTGGGGCACTCCCATGTGGGACTTCCCTTGCCGCTGCCTTTGGGGAGACTCTAGCTGTGGGTTAGAGGAAAGGAAACAGGTTGGCATAAAGGAATGTTATAAACAGGTTGGACAAAAAGTGACCTTTACCTAAGCCAAGATTTACAAAAACTTTTTCAATATGAGGATTATTATTTATTTAATGTTCTAAAATAGCCATAAATGAAAGGTCATATGGGAGAAGAAAAAAACAAAGTAAGGCACATCATTTGGATATTAAATTCAGGTGATAACAGAACAGCCAATTTGGTGGAATAGAGTTGATTCAAAAGAAAGTTGCATGTAAAATTTGTGATCCACTTGAAAGACTAACTCAGTAAGTAGTATTTGATTTGGTTAGTTATAATCAGTTGCTAGTAATGTTTTGTAGGTTGCTGCCTTATGGCTTTTCACTAAATAAAGGTAAATGAGAATGAATAAATTTTCATTACATATATTTATGATTCACTTGCAAGATAGGAAGTTTACTATATTTTGCATATAGCAATAATTTCTGGTGCTGACAGTGTTTTACTGATTTAATATTTATGCTCTTCCTACTTAATTTAATTTTATACTCTACGAGTCATTGTAAATTAATTCATATTCTCACTTTGTGATCTCTGGCATATTAGAATGAGCCCTTAGTAGTTTTATTTGCATATAGAGACATGATTAAGATGACCGTGGTTCCGTAATTGAGTGCTGGGATGCCAGACTTAAGAATCTGAAACAAAATTACTTAAAACGTAGCCCCACATCCATTTATAGACTATTCCATATAAAGAATAAGGTGAGTTTTCTAAATTGTTGGAGAAAGTTGAGATGTCTATAAGGCACTTAAAGTTGGTGTTGGGGAAAGAAAGAAAATGCATTTCAATATGATAATGTGAAGTGCTATTCATATTTCTCTATCATGTCCTTGAGAGGATTTGCCTCAAGTTCCTCATGAGAAAAGTCTTTAAGAAAATGCATTGGTAAAGAACATCGCTTGGATGCACAGTAGACATTTTAGAGTAGGTAGGGAAGGACCAGCTATTTCCTCACCTCAGTTACTAAAGATATGAGAGGAGAGCATTAGTGAAAGATGATTCTGTATAGTAATGAATAATAATATAATAATTGCTAATATATATTAGGGCTTTCTGCATGCTAGTTAAAATATTAGTTAAAACCTGAAAAATTTATAGTTTAACTGAATAGCTTGAATAGTGATGATGCTTTTAAATTTGAGAAGAAATAAAATAATGGAAACCACATTTCAAGAGAGGAAAGTTTGATTTTAGATGTTTTGAGATATCACCATGAGATCACCAAATGAAGATTCCAAGCAAGGTTAAAATTGATGATAATAGATTTGGAAAATATGCATAAGTAGAACATAGTTGAAAGTGTTATAGTAAATAAAAGTGAAAGAAAAGCAATATATATATATAGCTATATATATGTTCATGATATATATATATATGTATAGCATGAACAAAGAAGAGGCTTAAGTAGAGATGAAGTGGATGCAGAGAAAGTTGAATCATTTAAGATTACAGCAAAGGCATTTACATACACAATAGAAATTTAAGTAAAATAGTTCCTAATGGTTGGGAAAATGTTTCCCAAGCACAGGATTGGGTAATTATGGCAAATGGACATTAAATTTTCTCTGAGTTTCCTGACAGCTAAAACATAAGAGTCAGGTGATGAGGCCATATTGATTTTATGATCTGATAAAAAGAAATGTCTTTCATCTGAAAAGATAAATGACTTCCTGGAAGTTAATTCAAGGAGCAGTAGTATCATGTGAGTACTTATGCAAACATAATTTAATATTATACCAGACAATGTATTCAATAGAATTTTTTCAAAAGAATAAGTGATGATCATATCTTATAAAGACACTTTATAAAGGCAAAATTCTTACATATACAACAGAAGTGGACATGTTCCAACCCAATAACATCTTCAAAAAGAGACATTGAGAATGAAAGACAAAAAGAACAAGAAAAGCAATATACATAAGGTAATATAAAATAAGTAAATATGCAGTTTTTAGGCATTAAAAATTTTGGTAGGATTGACAAATTATATTTTGAAATAATAAATATTCTGTATGAATAAAAAATACCAAAAATTGGATAATTTGTAGGCACTTATTTTTCAATAGCAATTCCTGTTCACCAAACTTTTTTTCTTCTCTTTTTTCCCCATGACATTGTTATTCACATAATTAGATTATTTAAATTTTGGAATGATTGTCATTATCTTTGAAAATCCTACAGAACAAAACCCAGATTATATGTACATTTTAGGGAACTTCCTAGTCCTAATGGCTTCAAACAAATCAAAATATAAAGTGCTATGTATAATTGCTAAATTATTTTAATTTTTATGTGTCTTTTGAATTATTAATTTTATTAAAATAATAAAAGTTAGATTATTAAGTCTTTTGTTTTTACTTTCTTAAATGCCTAAAAAGATGTGGCAGATGAATTGCTTTTTCTTTCCATAAGAGTCTTCCTGCTGTTGTGAGAATTTTTTGTCTAAGTAGTATAAAATGGGGAACATGTGATTATTCGAGAGTTTTCAAATAGTATGTTGGCTGATAAAGGGCAAATTTTCACTTGTCAAAGTGTTTTTTAAATGAAAATACTTCCTTTAAACATTATCTAAAAATTTGAAGCAAGATGGGCATAAAGAGAGGGTTTGAAATCGTATTTTTAGAAACTGATGCAGATACTGTAAAGCTTGCACTATTCAAGCAGTTCATAGTTCCATAAAAGCTTCATTTTTCCTTTTGCATTTTATTTTACATTTATATCTATAAAATGATAGATGATCATTATGACTAGTGTGACTGTCAATATGTTGTCATCATAATCTTTGGGAAATCTTCAAATAGGGACTAAAATTCCTGACACATCATGATATAAAAATGTTTTCTTCTTATGTGTGACTAGTAGATTTTGACATTTTATCAAAGGATACTGGGCTAGAATCCATTCACTATTTTGTGAAAAATGGGCTCCAAGCACTGTCAGAAATGCTATCTAGCAAATCACTTGGTAAAACTTCTTTTAGGTATAGATATCATTTTATCTTGTACTGCTGATTTTTAAGTTTTTATACATAGATTATGGAATTTATTATTTTTTATCTCAAATAAAGCCAAAAGGAGTTGTAATTTAAATTTCCAAGACCTATCATTTTTAGGCAAGGAAGGTGAAAAACAAAAAATATTACAAGGAAGGGGCAGGTAGTAAAATACCTATTTCTCCTTCCCTCCCTCCTTATTTCCCCTCCCTCCCTTCCTTTCTTCCTTCCTTCCTTTCTTTCTTCTTTCTTTCATTCTGAAATGGAAAGGTTGTAGAGTTTGTAGAAACTCAGCTCCAAATCTTAATCAACAAAGGAATATATCAATGTGGATCCCAAGACATCTTGGATGACTGAGGACACCCACTTTGAGGGAGAGGTTGAATCTTGTTTGGCAATTGCATTTAACAGAAAATGAAGAGTATATTAATCTCTATGTCTAGATCTTTCTCTTGGTATTCAGAATCATAGAAAGGTCTGATTCAGAGAGGAAAGATATTCAATGGGTTTAGTAAACCCCAAGTCACATGCGTAAAAGAAAAATTATCAATTTCCTTCCAGCACCTCTCCACTCCATTCCCCAGGGTAGTCAATGGGGTAGTAATGTTCATACCTAAGCTTTCTCTTTCTATGTATTTTCCCCCAATAATAAAATGCATGCGTGTGTGCACCCATACTATAAATATTATATATTTAAATTATTCTGATTTACTTTAACACAAAGGGTGGTATTTTGAAGATTATGGTGCAATTTCCATTTTTTAAGTAAAACTCTTATTTTAGAATAGTTTTAGATTCACAGAGCTATTATAAAGAAAGTACAGAGAGTTCTCAAACATCTCACATCCAGTTTTCCCTATTATTAGCATCTTACATTAATGTGGTACATTTGCTACAACTAATGAACCATAATTGATACATGATCATTAACTAAAGTCCACACTTTACTTAAATGTTTCTCAGTTTTTCCCTAATGTTCCTTTTCTGTTGCACGATTCCTTCTAGCATACTACAATACCTTTAGTACTCATGCTTCCTTAACCTCCTCTTGCCTGTGAAAGTTTCTCAGATTTTCCTTGTTTTCAATGACATTGTCAGTTGTGAGAATTACTGGTCAGGCATTTTGTAGAACGTTCTTCAATTGGGGTTTTATTATTTTTTCTAGTGATTAACCATTTCTGGTATGCTATGGCCAGTGTTATAGAGCAGGGATTCTAAGACCACAGGACCTGAGTTTGGATCCTGGGTCAGCTACTAACTAATTACTTATGAACAAGTTACTTAATCTTTTTGTGTCTTGGTTTCTCTAATGGGGATGATGGTAGTTCTTACTTGCTACATTTGCTTTGAAGATTAAATGACTTCATGTTATATATGCATTCACTAAATAAATAAATGATATTTAAAGATAGAAATGAAGAACTTGAAATTATTGAAAGAGTTGTTCAAGATATAAGTTTTTGTAGATAAAACAATTCAGAAATGTGATAGTTTCCTTCAAATATTAAAAGTATAAATTGTTCAACAGCAACAAAATGGTTCAATATAATACAGGACTTCCAGGTGTCATGATAAAATTAATTGTTAAAAATCAGAATATATGGTCATAACAGGGAATGCAATAAAATATTAAGTAAAAAGAACTTCAAAACTGAACATTTATATTAGTATCTGGATATGTGTGTATGTGTTTTTTCTTTTGTATGATTATTTTGAGAAGGGTAATTTTGTATATCATAAGTTTATATTAAATAAATACATATTATGTAATATATGTATAACAGAAAAAAAGAATAATTGTAGGCACATGCTGTCTAAGACACAGAGAAAATAGATATAGATCTCTCATGCACTATTAAGAACATAGAATGGTTGACTTGCTCTGAAAAATAGTTTGCTAGTTTCTAACAAAACTAAATCTACACTTTAAATACATCCCAGGACCACATTCAGAAGCGTTTATTCCAGCAACACGAAAACTTACATTCACACAAAAATCATCTACACACAAATGTTCATAGCAGCTTTATTTATAGTACCCCAATCTGAAAAAAAACAAAATGCCTTTCAAGGGGTGAATGATTAAACCAACTGTGATATATTCATACCGTAAAATACTGCTCAGCAATAGGGTGGCATAAACCATGGGGATATATGACAATTTGAATGTATGTCAAAGGCATTATAATGAGTGCAGGGGGAAACAATCTCAAAGAATGACATGCTTACAGCTCCATTTGTATAATTTTCTCAAAATGACAACATAAAGATGGAGAAAGATTAGCAGTTGCAAAGCTTTACACATGGGCAAGGCGTGGAGGGGTATGGGACTAAAAAGGAGCAGCATGCAGATCTTTGTGATGATAGAATAGTTCTATATCTTGAATGCAGTTATACAAGTCTACATATGTGATAAAATGGTATAGACTTTACACACA
>NW_012148352.1:724434-725478 GCF_000956105.1 Propithecus coquereli
ATGTAATTATTTTATAACCTAAAAAATATATATGCATGTGTATGCATGATATATATTTACATACACATTTATACACATGTATGCTTATATATACTTGTATGTGTGTGTATACATACATATACATATACACATTTGTGTGTATATATGTACATATATGGCATTTTCACTTTATTTACTACAAACACTTTCCAGAGTTGAGGCAACTCTATTCATCTCAGAATCCCTGTCCATTTATTAACATGGGTCCTGATCAATAGAAAATTCTAAAATGCTACTGTTGAAAAATATCTATACTTAATGCATTCTCAAGCCTGCAACTTAGGACCAAATGGTAAAAGCTTCTGGTAAATAGTTAAATATAAAGCATTTCTAACAACATTATTTCTAGTGTAGAATGGACAACCTGAAAAGTTTGTGTAAAGTCATGAAGCAGGTGTCCAAATATAGGCTTTGTTTATAGTTTGATGAGAAAATTATGGCAGGAGAACTGAATGGAAGTTAGATTCAAAGAGCTAAGATGTCTTCCAACACTGTGATTCTCATGAAACAAAGGGCTTTGTACTAAGACAAAACAGTATTTTCAAAGCTATATTCCCCATAAATCATGAACTAGAACGAACTATTATAAGTCACTTTCAACTGAATTTAGCTAATCTACATTCAACGTCTATGATGTGCTCATCAGTGCTCTAAGCACCATAGAGGGATACAATGAACAAAGATGAAAGATTGCTCCTCAAGCTTACTGGAAAAATAGAGACATAGCAAACACATAATAACATAAAAGATTGTAAGACTAGAGTCTCAATGAGCAGTATTAAAAAAAAAAAAAAACGTAGCCCCCTCAGTGTGTTGCCTCAAAGCCACTATTGTTCCTACTCAAGTCATAGGAGTGTCAGTACTTCCAATTATTCATCTGAGTATCCACTCAACGAAAATTTTAAGATGTCACAGATGTTGAAAGTTAGGAATTTATAGATATTTTAACAAATTGAATAGTTACATATTTTAAATTCTATTCATATATCCCTTTTTTACTTATGC
>NW_012148352.1:739323-741579 GCF_000956105.1 Propithecus coquereli
GTGATTTGGGGTGTCCACTGAGGGTGTTGTAACATATCCCTTGTAGATAAGGAATGGCAGGGTTATTGAAATTACATATGACTTCATTCTCAGTGTATCCTTTTTTCACTGGTAGCAATGAAAGTTTCTACCATTTTGATTTTAGTTTCTATCAATTCAGCAATCATTTGTTGGACATACTAAGTAAAAGTCACTATGTTGAAAGTGGTGAGGATCACGACTTGGATGGTGATACAGTCTCCTCTGAAGGAAGAACACAGTTTACATTCTAGAATAGAACTTGGATATCCATTATTGTATAACAGTGTACAATGCATTATGATGCAAGTGCATTTATGACAGGAGCACCTTGGAAAGAGAATTGAGAGGACTCTGTTTTTTTAAAGTTTGTTCTTTGAAATATGGATAAGATTTGACTGGTAGAAGAATATAGAACTAGGAAAAGTGAGAAATACATTCGGATATAGGGATGAGGGGTGAGCTAACTCATTGACTATTTGGGCAGTTGAGAGAAAAGGTGACAGAGAGGAGTGAGGAGTGAACAGAAGGTGAAATTGAAAGCATAAGTTTGTAGCACTGTAGACAAATTGGCATGTCAGGCTAAATGGTTTCTTTTTTAGCAATTAAGAGATATTAAATATGTTGGGGAAGGTAACATAATTAGTGCTGTGTCTGAAGAAATACCAGTAATAACGTACCAGGCATGAGAGCAATCCAATTAAGAAGGGAGCACTAAGGTCATTTTACCTCAGTTCATATATTCACTCCTCTACCTGGTAGCTGTGTAATGTGGGAAACTTGCTGTTTCTTTTCTTTTCCTTTTTTGTGTTTTGCAAAATTAAGAGAATAGTAATTATGTACAAATATCACAGTACTGTTGTGAGAACTAAATGTGACATAAGAAGAATTAACACAGGATGAGACACAGAATAAGTACTCAAAAATGTTAGCTACAATTGGTACATTTAATGTAATGCCTTACCAGGGTTTTTAGATGTATTTAAATAACGTGAGTGGGAGATATTTAGGAAGGAGACTGAAAAGATCTAAGCCCCAATTGCGGCCCCTTCACCAAATCCAAATTTTACAGAATAAATCCTTTTAATAATGGGATTTGTTCTGTGAAGTTTGGATTCAGTCAAAAGACTGCACTCAAAGATCCAGAAGGCCACATGTGACCCCAAGGCCACAGGTTCCACAATCCTGGTCTAAGGTTTCTGAAAAGAAAGGCATGGACAATGAAAACAGGTTGGATAGGCCATGGCCAAGGTAGCTTAGACTGCCCAGAAAGACCACACACTTAGGAAAGTGTGAAGCAATCAAGGCTAAATCCAATAAAGTTGATGACTCTTAGAAAGAATAGGTGATCAATAGGTGGAGTATGTGTTGACTACAAGATAGTGAGTTCATTTTCAATATCAGTAAAATTTACAGTTTCCACATTACACTGTAGTCTCTGACTTTAAAATTTTCATACAACGAAATGTTTTCTACAAGCCATTCTAGAAAATAATTTCTAGTTTGAATTTAATGTATCTTTCTTCATGTAGTACTGACATTATTTTCTTTTGGAAGTAATTATAAATGAGTAAGAAGTGTTGGATTGAGTGGCAGGGAATAAAAAAGAAAGAAATCAAGAATACTCTTTAAACTGAATAATGGAAATTAAAAGAAACAATATAAAAACAAAAAGGAAAGGGCAGAAATAGTAATTTTAAGCTACCAATAGAATTCAATAGTATTGATTTTGGACATTTGTGCAGTGCTTTGAAAATTTCAATATCAAATTATACACTTTGTTGAATACGTTTCTTACCAGAATACTATGAGATAGGCCATGTACATGTTGGAGTTTAAAGGTATCCAATAAATCACATCCCTTGTCCCTGTCAATATTTGAAACAAAATGAGAGATGGACACCCAAATCAGAAAGATATCATTCCTTTGTTCAATAAATATTTACTTAGTTCCTACTCATACTTGGCATTCTTAAAGGCATGGATGATACAGCAGTGAATGAAACAAAAACACCTGCCCTGATGAAAGCTCTAGTTTGCAGAGAGGAGAATTATATCAGATGTGGCAGTCACAGAGATTCAACGTTCAAAACCTACTTTAAGCTAGGACATGCTATACACTGCCCAGCTATGAGAACTATGGTTAGATGACAGTTCCTGGCATTAACTCATTCAAGTTAATGTAAGATTTAGCTTTAAAACCAAGTTCACACTCTGCAGAGCATACCACAACCATGT
>NW_012148352.1:741629-742742 GCF_000956105.1 Propithecus coquereli
TTTTTGGTTTCTGAAGAACACCACCCAAATCTATATACACTATAGCACCTCGTGTATAGACTATACTTGGATATATGTCAACTGAAAGAAAAAATGAATTAATTAATGTTACAGAGTGATTTGTTAAAACAAAATGTAAGAAGTGTAAGAAGATAGTTATCTTTATCCCATTTTAAAATTAGGGCTGGAAAAATAGTTGTCATTCTCTGTTATAAACACAATTGCTGCTTAGTGGGATGGGTACCAACAGGGAATTATTTCAAAGAACTGGAAATTAGAAGTAATTGAGAGAAAAGTTTTGGACTTCTTCTAAAATATTTACTCATCTCCTACTTGGGTGTTTTTTGTTTATTTTAATTTTTATATTGATGGACTGAGTCTATCACAGAGTAAATATCTGAGGACCGGAGGATAGAAGATGGCACTGGTCTTTTCAACTTGGAATAAACCTCTAGTGAGCATTCTCTGCTTCCTTTCCATAGGATATACTTCAAAATGTCTATGTGTTTTGCTATTATTCTTCCTGATATTTTACATTTGTCAGTAAAATATTAATAGAATTAGCTATTGTTTGACAAATACCTATTTGTATAATGTCTATCTATAATAGCTATAATATATATACAAGGTGGTTAATATTATCTTCATTTTAAAAATTGAAAAACGAAATATCAGAAAGGTTAAGTAACATGAAAAATTCTCCCAACTGTGAAATGCCAGCATCAGTATTTTAATCAGGTCAGGTTTCAAAACCTCTTTTTTCCACTATAACCCATCTCCCTGCTTAGCCTTCAAGGCTAAGATATAAATTAGATTTGCACTAACCATGGGTAAATTCTGGAATCAAGGACAGTTCTCCCCTTACACCATGACTTTCCACATATTTTATAGAACTTATTATCTAAGAACTGAATTCAGGTGATTGAATCTATCAGGAAATTTGTCGCTACTATACATGGATTCACTATATGTTTGAATTAACATGTTTCTTTTTTGTAGAGGACCAAGACATTCCCATTTGAAAAAGACATACCTTTAACCATTTTATTTATTACTTTTGGCAGTCAGATCTGTAGCCAACTGCCTGTACTGTCTTTTTGTTTCATTTATAAT
>NW_012148352.1:742792-744645 GCF_000956105.1 Propithecus coquereli
CAAAACATGATATACCCCCAAGGGTATATCAAATCTCTGATTTGACCGATTTGTCTGTGACTTCAGTGGAACATTTCTATAAAGTAGGACATGGGAGTCCTATTTTAAATTGCTTTGTCATAGACCCTGGAGCAGTCATAATTTTTAGTTACTCCAGTTTCTTCAGCTGTAAATGCAAGTAGAAATTCCTGTCATCTGTACAACTTATAGCCATGCAATGATCTTAATATACTGAATCTCTTTAGCTAAGACCTTAAGTATTGCCAAAAGTCATTGAGCATTTACTGGACAACAGTCGTGTGTCATTTTCTGTTAGGGTTTCTGACTAAGAAGTTAGCACAAACTTACCTCCCACTCATTTACTCATTCAACTAATAAATATTGAGTACTATTGCTTGAACTGCTGTGCAAACAAATGACTCTAATATAATTTGAGTAGGTATTATATTGTAGGTACATAAAAAGTGCAGTGAGTGCACAGAGGAAGGAGCTACACAATTCTTCTGGGGGAAATTATTGAGCATACTGTAACTACGGTGTATTCCAGTTTCACAAAAGCATTATAAATGCATTTATGACTACTTGATTGCAAATTTGTGGAATGTAAATTGGGTAATATCAGAGAAAGGGAAATTAACAACTGGTTTAACATCTTCATGCAAAGAATTAGCCAATGGCAATCTCCAGCAGCTTGCCACAGGGATATATGCTTATATCTGGTTTATTATTTTTATTTTTTAATAGATGGTGAGTGAAAAAGTCTGCTCTTCGAATTTGTAGGTAACACAATATTGGTAAATATTCAGGTATTGTCGGAACAGAATTAACTCTAGACACCACCTTAAAAGCCTAAAACAATAGGCTGAAATCAATAAGACAAAATTTAACAGAGATAAATATGATTCCCTGTAGTACAAAAACAACAGACAAACAAAAAACTCAAAGAAATATAGGGTTGAAAATATCCGACTGAAAACATTTGTAGCTGAACCACTATGGATGATTTGAAGCTCTGATGCATCTCTAAAAACACTGTAGACACATTTTTGGCTGAGTAGATGGATAAATAATGTCCTGGACAAGAGTTATTCTCAATTATACATTTACATATTGTATAACAATCAAATTTACTTTTGGTAAGCTACAATTACAAACTTCTTTGACAAATTATAGTAGAACACTAAAGGAGGATGAAAGAAAGGTGAGGGAGTCATATAGAAATTATGGAGCCTTGGATGAATTTGATGGCTGGTGATGTGTTTCCAAACTATGTCGAACAAAATAAGATTAAAGGACCTGGATGTTTCTAACAGGAAGAAAAGAAGACTAAAAAGAAACATGGCAACTGCTTCAAATATTTGAATGGTGATTTGTTAAATATTGTTGCAAAAGGCAGGGTGGACAGAAGATATAAAGAGAATTAGTAAGGATGATGACTCCATATAAGAAATACATGAAAATAGGGATTTTTATTCACTGTAGTCCACAAGCTTTTACAATAAATCCTAGCCCATTGAAGGAACCCAACAAATATTTTTGAGTACACTAGTGAATGAATAGGTAATAAAATATAAAAGTCTAATCTGTTGAAATACAGAATGAGGTTTCTCAGCAAGTAACAGATAAGATTCCTCCTAAGTATAACTAGTGTCAGAAAACAGCAATTGAAATAATTCTACTCAAAAAAGGAAATACAATTTCATAGAAAAATAGTTTAGTGGGATTTTTTCTTAAAACTAGAGTTATCAAAGTAATAAATGTATGTGACAGTCAACAAATTTTAAATTGTAGAAGTCACCTAACTTCGCATGCATCAAGTTTTGATACATTTTGGGTGTGTATGTAATGTTTTT
>NW_012148352.1:756035-756400 GCF_000956105.1 Propithecus coquereli
TTAGATGACAGTTCCTGGCATTAACTCATTCAAGTTAATGTAAGATTTAGCTTTAAAACCAAGTTCACACTCTGCAGAGCATACCACAACCATGTCTAAACAAAGACCTAGCCATTTCTTCCCAATGTGTATGACTTCTCTAATAGACTCACTTTGAGTTTTCAAAGACTGTGTCAGGTCTGAGTCATGGTGAGACTGCTCTAACCTGCCAAATCCCTCTTCTTCCTCTCTTTCGGAATTATTGTTCCCCCCCAAACCCATTTTATTCTTAATTCTATGACAACATCTTTTCCTGGAGAGATATCACAAATATTGATAAACAGAGAAAGATCTTACTATTATAAGAGAAAAAGCCTACTGGTTAA
>NW_012148352.1:760405-762637 GCF_000956105.1 Propithecus coquereli
CACCATAAACATGAAGCAACACATAAGAGACTCGGCGATGCCTTTTTTTTTAATTATGTGCATGACTCACTTTTGTTGTATAAGTGACAATATCACCTTTCATTTGACTTACATATTATTTAGGAATTACTTAGAGCAATACAACTTTTATTAAGAACAGAATATTATGTGGAGTTCTAAGAATTCAACTTTTTCACTAATCGTGAGATGTTTCAGGTCTTACAAGAAAACACAAAGGTTACAGCATTTTTTAACATGTTGCTTAAAGAAAAATCAACTAACCCATGTTACAAATAAAAAAAAAGAAAAAAACCCATAAAATTGCACAAAAGACTGTCACAATTCTAAGATGAAATCTTTTCCATTTTAAACTGCTGGCAAAATTTTATTTTGTTTCTGTGAGGAAGTAATTGAAGTGAAATGTTAATAAAATTTAATTAACTGCACAATGAACTGTCTTTACCATCTATTCTTGAATAATTTCCTTTTTTACATGATATGTTTTTTTCCTTGTTTCAAACAAGGGAGAGCAATTAATCTTTCCTTTCAAAACAAAGAAGTCTACAAAAACTTCGAAAAATTGTATTGTGTAGGGTTGGAGGAATTGCTGGCTTTTTTTGTTGTTGTTGCATGGTTAGAAGGATGGACTCTATTCTAAATTGATACTTGCAAGAGCTTGCGAGATGCTTCTATTTGGGCTATTGAAATCCAATTCATGGCTGCTTTTCCTGAGAGCATATAAAACTAACATTGTTATGTAGTTTCACTGACAGAGGCGCACTCATGCAAAATAAGATGGATGGAAAGTCGGTTTTCTCTACCATGGGATCTCCATTTAGTGACCCAGATGAGGACTGAGTGAACTTGTCACACACGCATGACAGGGCCAGATACGCCTTCAAATGAAGCTCCAAATCTCATATAGATTTGAAGTTGCTGCTAGAGCACAAAATTTGTCATCAAAGACTTGTCAGTACAGAGTTCATTAAGGTAAAGGATGATAGTACTTTATCTGGACACAACTGAGCTCTCCTCTGGCTGCCTGATCTTTAGTTAGGAGAAAGTTGTGTTTTGTTTTGTTTCTTCTCTTAATGACTTTTAAAATGATTTCGTTAAGCGCGTTCTTGTTTTTTAATCTTATCCTAAAAGTTTCTTGTAAAATTTTCGCCCAATTTTACTCCTTTTTTTTCCTCCTTTTTAAAATTTGGAAGTGTGTTTGTGATGTCAATTTACAGTCACTTGGGACTTGTCTGAGTCTTGAGGTGAGGTGTTAAACCTCTCAGGTCAGAATTGTAGTGCTTAAGGTAAAAGACAAGTCTCTTAATCACTGCCGATTGCCACACTAGAAATTCTATGGCTGTCACTAATTGTTCTTTTGTTTAGGGTCCAGAGATCACTAAAAGTATTCACAATCACAAGGCTGTCCAAGGTTTAACTAAAATCCTCATGTTATAATATCATGAATGGTTTAATTGCCAATTTCAAATAGGTTTCTAAGAAGCAAGTCTGATGTTTTAGAATATACTACATTGATAGCAATTTATTATGTTAATTTTCACATAATTTGGATATGTATGGCTTCCTCAAAGGCCTTCAAATGTCTTTTGGTTTGTTTGTTCCCCAAGCCCCCTTAATCCAAAGAATATACCCATTAGATTATTAGGGGCACAATTCCTGTTATCCTCATTTTGTAGGTGGGAAAAACAAAGCAACAGAGAAGAAAGGTTATTTTATCCTTGTTTTGGAAAGCAAGAAAATGGTGACTGAGTAATAATATTTTGTACTCCTGATTCCCAGCTTAGTGTATTTAGCCTGAACTGTGAACAAATGTTAAGTGGTGTATCAGGAGTGTGCTGAGGCTCTATCCAGTGCTTTCTAAGACTGAAGGGCTTCTCCTGCAGCTGCAAGGAGTGCTGCCAGATGCCAGGTGTCAGCTGACAGCCTCCTCCTGGAATGGCCTGTAATTTAAGAGAGTTGCTTTTCCTTTTTCATATGTAGCCAGAATCCAGTGAATGTTTTCTGCAGGAAAGATAAAGGCTTGGACACTTGGTCCCAGTTCAGGACATCTAGGAACTGTTGCCTCAGCTTTAGATCTTACCAGAGAACCTGCTAAGGTTGTAGCTGATAATGTACTGAAGAGTAACTTCTCAACTTGTCCCCACAGATCCTGATTTTTTCCCTTTCTCAGAAGCTTTTATCCCAAGAGCACTCTGGAATAAACTTCCTGCATTC
>NW_012148352.1:763352-764230 GCF_000956105.1 Propithecus coquereli
TCTTTTTAATTTGAAGTTTTCATGAGTGAGGAACTCAGCTTAATTGAGTCTTCTCCTCAGGCTCTCAGCAAAGCTGCATTCAAGGTATCACAATCTGTGTTCTCTTCTGGAGGCTCAGTTAGGGCAGGATCTGTCTCCAAGCTCCCTCCAGTTGTCAGTAGAATTCATTTTCTCGCAGCTATAGAATTCATTGCAGGTTGCTTCCTCAAAGCCAGCATGCACAAGAGAGAGAAATGGAGAGAGAGAGAAACAGAGACCGAGACAGACACACTGGCATTTTGCTTCCAGGTTCTGACCTTTAGACCCACTTTAAAAGAGCTTACCTATAGGACAGGCTCACCCAGGGTAATATTCCTTTCTTTAACTTAAAATCAGTTGATCAGGGACTTTAGTTTCATCATCAAAATCCCTTCACCATTGTCATGTTCTGTTGGTTACAAGCACGTTACATGCCCCACCACACTGGAGGGGAGGGGATCACACAGATGTGGGTGATTGAGCATCATATCAGAATTGTGCCAACCGAATGCAATAAAATCATACTTATTACAAATCAAGCAGCAGTCATTCTTGAGTTTACAAACTATATTCAGTTAGGTAAGTATAATTTACATAGGAGGGATGCACATTTCAATTTAGCAATCCCAAAATTACTATCTTGCTGCCCTGACATTGGAGTCCGGCTAAACATTAGTCCAGGATTTCTTTGCCTGACTCTGACTTTCTGTTTCAATGCTTATGTGTTTCTACTACCATTGCCGATGAAGCCTCAAATTTGTTTATTTAAGTAACACATTAATTTTACTTCTGAATCTCAAATTTATCTGATCTCTGTAATCTCTCTCATTCAGATGACTAACTGCATTGCTTAATTGCTG
>NW_012148352.1:766010-769793 GCF_000956105.1 Propithecus coquereli
CAAATGAGAAGAACTGCAGTACTTATTTAAGGGTTTATGTAAAAATTAAATAAAATGTAAAGCTCTTAGAATAGTGCCTGGAAAACAACAATGGAAAAAGTTCTGAATAATATCAGCAGTTACTATTACTTGATGGTCTTCACAAAATTGATTGGGAGATTCAATGGTTTTTATAGACAAAATAAATAAACATGTCCATGTGAGAAATTATTAATTACCAATCACAGAGCAATGCATGCCAATCGAATGTTTGTTCAACCTAACAACTGTTCCGTGTGGGACCTACCTGAGAAATCAGGATTGTATTGTCTGGCCATAGAATCTCATATACATGACATATTTCCCCCTGATAGTCACATCACCTTCTTGTTCTACTTAAGTTTCATTTGCTTCTCATGAATAATTGTACGGGTAATAATGAACTTACTGTACACCAGGCACTGTTCTAGTTGTAGTCCTAAACAATCTTATGAGGTGGTATTACTGCCGCATTTTGTTGATAGAAAACTGAGACAAAAATGATAAAATTTACTCAAGGGCATCTCAAGCAGCATAAATAGATTTGGATAGAATCTGTTATGCTTGTCTTTTTAAGAGGTTTATCCCTGAATAAGTTTCCCTAAAGTAAATTTTTTAAGTTAATTCAATTTATTTTTTTAGATCAGTTTTATATTTATAAAAAGAATTGAGCAGAAAGTACAGAATCCTTTACAGACTCCTTTCCACTTTACCTGCCTCCTTCTTTGACAGTCTTCCTTATTATTAACATTTTGCATCAGAGTGGTGCATTTGTTACAATTGATGAACTAGAATTGATATATTAGGATTAACTGAAGTTCATAGTTTTATTTAAAGTGTCATTTAAAGGCATCAGTATATGACATTCTTGATTGCATACCCTTTAAACCAAAAAAAAGCAACACTTGTGGATCATTTAATGCTTTTCTATATTAATGATATTAAGTTGCCCACAAAAGACCCAAAATCACAGCACAAGGAATTCCACAACATCAGATTTCATTAGGTATCTGGTAAAAACAAACAAATAATAGAATTATCCCCTATGATTACTTAACACCTAACAATGTTTAGATCAATCAATGATAGTTTGTGCATTTCCTAAGACTAGTGAAATAGATTGATACTGAAGACTACATTCTTTCCCTAAAAAATGTTAACTGTAATGTCTGTGGTCAAAAGTTATCTATTAAAAAATACCTTTCTGTTGCTTAAGCATCTACTGGACAGTTTTTAGGAAATTGACACTTTGCTATGATGTATTGGTAATCATGATTGAAAGATTTAAGATCTTTCAGAAAATATAAAAACTTATTTCAAGAAGGAATTTGTGTACTGGAAGACTATAGCTTTTAAAAAGTGTAAATATAAGCAATTTTTTTGTAATTCTTAATTACCTTAATTTGAATTTAACATTTTCCTCAGTGTTCTTATTCCTGCTAAAGTTTTTCAGGAAACAAAATGTATCATAATTAATGGTCTTATTCATGAATTTCATGTGTTTTCATTGTGGGAATAAAAAGTTCCTAATTAGATGAACACAGTCTTTGAGCATGGTGAATTAGGAATGGCTATTCTATTTGAGTGGTGTTATTATTCCTAATAATAATATTAGCTATAATAACCATATTACTCAATACCAGCATGTGACTCTTTTTTAACATCAAATAGCCTAACTCTTCCAATTTTCTTTCTATATGAAAACATTTATATTTTACTGCCAACCATATTAGACCACATATTTGTAACAGTGCTCTTCTAGGACTGATGCCTGCATGTCATTATCATCTTATGTCCTTGTCCCTAATAAATATTTCCCTATGGGAACCACATGGCACTCAAAGCTGCCTGCAGTCTTTCCAGGAGGCAAATAATTAGCCACAGAAATAATTCAGTTCCAGAGGGAATTCAAATTAGCTACATTTCTCATGCATCTCTCCTTTACGAGAACAAATTTCATGTAAGTTAAGTCAAACTGCTTCCATTCATAGTTAGTTCTAAGCCTGCTTTTACTGTCAATGGAAAAGTTCTAGGCACAGAGAATGGTCTTACCCTGGGATGAGATGATTCCATCCACATTAAGTGATTTTGGTCTTAAAAACTACATTAAATTAGAGTACTTACATTGGACTCTTAAAGTTAGAAAGCATATCATACTAACTAACTCATGGACCTATTGTGGTTATAATTATTTTTACAAAGTAGTCAAATTAAATATATAAATATGAGTTTTAGATGTAAATAAAATCTCAAATGTGAGTTCATGTTTGCCCATCTTACCTGTGGTCTAATTTAGTGTCTAAATCTCTTTTGTTTGCCCTCTTTAAAAGGTGCTATATTTTTCTTATCAATTCTGCAGGGTAAATTGAACCTATCTCTTGTAGAGCCCCTGCCTATGGTAGCATGGATTGTAGCCACGTTATACTTTCCCTCTGAAGGTGATTGATTAGGTATTTATTATTATTATTACTAGATTTGCAGTGCTTGATCAATATTTCAATAACCCATTAGTCTCATATTTTGTTTTCTTGCTTCCCTTTAAATGGTTTTTCTTTTTTCTGAATCCAAATTAAATTTTCCTATCCTCTGCTATCTGTGCACCACACACTCTCCTACTACCTTGACCTCTGCTGCTCTCATTAAGCTCTTGCATTCCCTTTAGCTGTTTTGAGTCCTATATCATGTACATGACTAACTTTTTTCTTGCAGCACTAGCTTCTTTGCTGGGGATAAACTCAGTTTATGATGCATTCTGTTGCCCTTTGTCTTTCTGAGGCTTTCTCTCTCTCCCTTCGTGCTGTAGAAGAAATTCCTTATCTATCCCACAAGAAAATCTATTTTGGGGTAGGAAACAGCTAACTTTTGTATAGTTCCACAAAGAAGACAGTTCTCATCAAGAAACTAAGAAAAACCTTTATTTATATGCTCTCTGTTTCTTTAAATCAAAGTAGCCATATATCAAAGGCTGTTGGCTAGCAGAGAACAGGAGAAACAATACTCTCTCAGCATTTTTATCTTTAACTCTTTACTATCCACTAAATATGAGCCATGTAATTATAATGTAAGCCATAACGATATGAATAATCACAAGGATACAGGAATAGAATAAATTAAGTCAAACTTTATAAAAATGAGGCAGTGAGCCTTAAAATTCAATATTTTATGCTATACTTTCAGTAGCTTTCTTCTAGTTTGATTTCAATGAGTTTTTGTCTCTTAGGTGACCCTGCAGGGAAGATAGTACTGGGTGTCTCAGTAACCACTATAGGAAGTTTAATTAATTAAAAAACAAATTATGGGGATGGGGTTGCAATTAGCACAAAAGAAGTGAACTATCAGTAGACAATATTCTTTAATGGAAATGTCTTCTTTTCTGTCTTCTCCCCCTCTCTCTCCCTCTGTCTCTCTATCTCTCTCCTTATAAATGTAGGAGTCATGAATGCTGTTTATAACACTTCCAGTGCACTTTCTTCTAGGTATAGTCAGGGCACGGTGGCTCGTATTCAATGCCCTTTGAAGTTGACCATGCCTAACTTCTGGACATATCAATAAAGAGCTAATGGGACGATTTTCCATGTAATATTTCTCTCTGTTAGTGCAACTGGGAACAGAACCACTCAAATTGGTAGTTTTTCCATAAGCCCAGGCCATGGAGTGATGGCAATGACTTGAAGCAGAGATGCCAATTGACATTCAATGGTTGAAAACCAAGATAAACATTAAAAGACAATTAACTCCTAATGCAAACACCAGAGATAATCATTA
>NW_012148352.1:771268-772442 GCF_000956105.1 Propithecus coquereli
AAAACTTGATTTGAACTGTGAATAAAAGAAAAATGGTAGAAAATAAAATATAACTAGACCTCAGATATGTATCTTGATCAAAAGATCACAGTCCCAAAACTGAAATTAATGTTTAAAATAACTATTTATTTGACTTAATCAAATTCCATGAGTGGGAGATGGAGACACAAATAGAGAGAGAGAGAAAGAGAGAGAGAGAGAGACATTGTTTTTCTTTCCCATTCACTTTCTTTGTACAGCACACTCGACCACTTTTGTTCTACCTTATCTCCTTGAAAACGACTTGCCCCAGTCACGTCTTTTTGCTTTTTTTCATCTCCCTTTCTCTGATTCTGTACTACAATGCTTTAAATAACTTGACTCTCAAGACAGTCTCTGCATCAGAGCTAAAGTATGAGAAGAAAGAAATTGAACAAGTCAAAATTCTCTTTTGCCAGTAGCTCACAGAGGCCATTAATAGTGGCTGCTCATATCAAAATATAATTCTTTAACTGAGAGAGAAAATGAGGTTGTTACTTCATATCCAATGAGATTTCTCAATATTGTCATATAGAAAGGTAGAATAGATATTTTTATATTCTACCTTTAGAATACAAAGTATTCTTCACGTTTGAGGGCAGTGAATCAGAATTGGGAATATGAGAGTTAATAATTTCCCTAGAGGGAGAACAAAATGGTGAGCAAACCAGATCATAAATTTTTAGGATACTTAGTTCATCATTTGCTTTCATTACTTTATTAACATTTAGGTTTTAAAACATGTATGAGAGACTGATATGTAAGATTTAAAATAGTTATATAGAAAAACTAATTAATGATTGGGGAAAATATCATCATGGTTGTGTTAACCCAAACGGGATAAACCATGGTGACATAACAAGCAACCTGCAACTCTCAACAAACTAACAGAAGTGTATTTCCCACGCGCACAGAATTGACTACAACCCGGGCAACTCCTGGGCATCTGATCTTAATGTGCTGACTCGGAGATCCAGAATGCATGTATCATGGCTGAATAACTTTCCTGAAGGCTGAAGCAGAGGAATTGGAAAGGCATTTCCTTTCTTTATCACAGACATGAAGGACATTTTTTTCTGCTCACATTTTATTGACCTAAGCTAATTACTTGATCTTATCTAAATATAGTTTTCAATGTATAAAAGGAGAATAAAAT
>NW_012148352.1:774843-775447 GCF_000956105.1 Propithecus coquereli
CACATTGCAAAATTGTACCTTCTTATGATAAAATAGTTAGCATAAACTTATTTTTAAAAATGCGACAATTTCCCCTTGTATTAACTGCATGAGGTTTTAAGTTTCCTACACTCTTACTAAAAACAAGAATTATTTTTTCTTAACTATTTGCCAATTTTTCTAATGAAATAATTTTAGATAATTGAATTTTTTGACATTTATTTAATACTCATTCATTTTTACATTTTCATTTCTCATTTGTTCATGTACTTTTTCTACTAGTTGTGATATAACTATAGACATATATTTTCTGTTTTGGCAATTACAATAACGTGTATCACAATTTTCCTGGGGTGAGCCAGTGAGAGGAGAACTTTCATCTTTTAAGAAAGAAAATATTGAACTTCTCTGGAAGTGAACATACTGAATCATATAAATCTATTTGTATGCTGATATAATACACACAGTCAACTTCTCCTTTTAAGGTATAAAATTAAGATACAATGTAAGTTGTGTTATTATTAAGATATCTTTTAATTGTCTCCAAGAGATTTTCTGAAGACAAAAGTAGTTTACATTTTTATGGTACCTGTTAAGATATGTCATATTGTATTTGATCAAAACT
>NW_012148352.1:777211-789914 GCF_000956105.1 Propithecus coquereli
ATATTAAAAAATAAATTTCACCAAGAGAAATACAGGATGAGAATATGCTTATATTTGTGTGAATATATGATATGTATATATATAGAGGGAGAAACAAAGAGAGAACATATCCTTATTTTTTCTATTTAAATTATTAAATATGAATTTGAACAAATGCTCTTCATATCATTCTTTGTTTCATTCTGGAAAATTGCCTTTTCAAACTCATACTGGTCTACAAAAATTGAATTTTTACAATCAATGGCCTACTCAATGTATGGATTTGTTCAGCTAATATTTATACATGTCTTCTTTGTACCAGGAGCTGTTCCAATACTGAGTATTTAACAGTGGGGAAAAAATTTAGGAGTCCCTATGTAATTTACATTCTAGCAAAAGAAAGACATAAAGTAAATGAGAAAAATCAGTAAAATACATAGAATGTTGGAAGTGCTAACGAAAGAAGTAAAGCAGGTAACAGAAGTGCAGGGGTGATAGATAGAAGGAAATTTAATGTTAAATAGTTAAAAAGTGTTTCCATTAAGTTGATTTCTGAGTAAAAAATTGAAGGCTCTGAGGAAGTCAGCAATGTAGATGTCTCTAGGGAGACCATTCCAGACAGAGAGACTAAGAACAACAACAGTGTCCTGAAGCAGAACACAGGTGAGTGTTCCAGGTATAGGAATGGAGCCAGTGAGGCCAGAGAATCACAGAATCGAAGGTCAGAGGGGTCAGGCTTGTGGCAGTGTGTTCTCTGGGATCTCATAAGCTGTGGTTGTGAGTTTGACTTTTTTGAGATGGAAAGTCATGGGAGTTTTTAAAGCAGAGGAAGAGATAATATGTCTTCTACTAAGTCACTCTGGCTACAAGATTAGAAGCCAGTAGATAATTTAGGAGCAAAAATTCTGATAAGAGGTGATGCTTACTCCAACTAGAGTGGTAACAATGGAAGTGGTGAGAAATATTCAGATTATTGAACCCCCATGAAGGCAAACTCAAAAGAATTTGCTGAAAGATCAAATTTGGAATATGAAAGAAAGACTTACTCACCTGTAAGAAAGGAATTCCCCTTTACTTAAGAGGTGCAAACTTTGAGGAGAGGTTTGAGGCATAATATCAGAAGGTATTCTGTATATGTTGTTTGGAGTCCTCATAACGTAACCAAGAGAAGGTGTTCAACTCCTACACAGGAGTCAGCAGTTTCAATAGGACAGAGTTGTCCTGAAATTAAAATAATAGTATGTGTTATATAAAATATTGTACTTATTATGTGCCAGGAACTGTTTTGTCTACTATATTATTTAATTCATACAAAATTCCTGTTAAATAGGTACTACCATTACCCACACTTTAAAATGAGGAGACCAAGACACAAAGAAGTATTCGATCCAAGGACAAAGAACTAGTAACTACCAGAGCAAATGTCTGTACATCTATTAACACTGCTTATTGCCTCTCTTAGTAACTAATTATCAGGTAGCTAGTATTTAAAGCCCTAAAACTGGGTGACATAACTAAGGGAATTGGGGAAGAATGGAAAGTCCAAGGACTGAGCCATGAGGCAATCCAGAATTAAGAGTTCAGGGAGTTGAGAAAAAATCAGCCACGGAATGTGGAAAAAGAGCATCATATGAGAAAGAAAACAAGTAAGTCTTGTCTTGGAAGCAAAGATAATGTTTCAGGAAGGGCGTGATCACTTATGTAAAATTATGCTAATAGTCTAAATAAGAAAGACTTCAAATTGATTTTTACATTTAACACATGGAGGATGTTGGAAACATTGACAAGATCAGACCTAGTAATGGGACAAGGTGAGTATCAGAGAGAGAAATTGAAGGCAGGCAATGTAGACAATTTTTGAAGTGTTATTTTGTAAGACAGAAAAATAGGGAGAAAGGTAGAAGCAATAGGGGCATCAAAAAGGGACTTTTTTTAAGTTAGAAGTTAACTTTTAAGGTAGAAGTTAAGTTCTCTCTCCCATTTGTTTCTCTTACAGATGTAAAGAGGTGTTGCCAGTGGAGGAAATTATCATCTTATTTTGTCTATTGTCTTAGTGAATGAGAAGAAATCAAAGTTTAGATGACAAAGGAAGACAAACAAATGGGAGAGAGAATATACTGGGGATATCTCCTGTGAAAGTTGGGTGGCATTTAAGGTTAATTTCACTCATAATAGGAGCAATACAAATACTACTCGAAGATGTCACTTACCATCTAAACTGGAAACTCAAAACCCAGAACTCAAAATCTAACAATACACTCTTTTGGGGAAGTCTACCTTATAGTGCCACTGGGAATGAAAAAAATGATACAATCCAAGTAAAGAGGAATTTAACAATGTCTAGAAAAATGATAGATTAATTTAGCTTTTGATCCAGTAAGACCACTTCTACGAAACATTGTCAAAAATAAAGGAAAGCTTAGGCATAAGGTTATATATTGTGGTATAATTTATAATTACAAATATTTGGAAACCTTCTGCATGTCTGTGATTGCAGGACTAGTTGAATAACCCACGGTTCAACTAGATACTGAAACACTCTGTTGCCTTGAAAATGAAGGAAGAACATTTATACATTGACTGGGAATGATCTGCAGGGTGGAATATAAAATGAAAAGGGCAAAGTACAGATCAATAAATATTGCATGTTATTTTTTCTTTAAGAAAGAAGAAGGGAAACGTGTATATGTATATTTACTCATGTACATATATTAATACATTGTTAAAGAAATGCTAGAAGAGTAAATAAAAATTAATACAAATGATTACTACAGTGGTATAGAGACACAAGAATAGAGGGCAGAGGTAGAATTGAGAACACTTCTAATAATTCTTGTTATATAGTATTGAATTTTATAATTTATGTATGTTTAATATATTAAAAAATAAATTTCACCAAGAGAAATACAGGTAGACACACAAAAAGAGAAAGAGAATGAAAACAGTATGCTGCAAAAATTTGGAATTAAAAAAAAATCGGATAGGTAAAAACTATGTTAATGAAGTTTTAACTTGCATTTCTGTTATTATACCAAAATTGAACATCTTCTCATATGCATAAAAGTCTTTGATTTTTTTAATGTTATATAATTATTTGTTTCTTTTGCCCATTTACTATATGTAGTCTTCTTGATTTTTATTAGTTATTTTTATATCAGAGATATTAACCTTCTGCTTGTGATATAAAGAATTTTTTTACCAGTTTATTTGATTTATAACTTTGCTTATTTTTTGTCAGTAAAATGATTCTATGTTGTTGAAATGTATCAAATTTTTCTTTTATTGCTTCAGAATTTGAATCATATTAACACTTACTAAGGAAGCTTTTTCCCATGCCAATAAGTAATTTCCATAGATGTTCTCTCCTAATTTCTGTGTTCAAACTCTCTCTCTCTCCCAGACCTTCCTCTGTTCTTTTTTTTCTTTAAATTTCAGAATATTACAGGGTTACAAACATTTGGGTTACACATACTGCCTTTGCACTGCCCGAGTCAGAGCTACACACATGCTCATCCCCCAGACAATGCGCACCTCACCCATTAGGTGTGAATATATCAATCCCTTCCACCCCCGACTCGCCTGACACCCAGTGAATGTTACTTACACATGTGCATATAAGTGTTGATCAATTAGTATCAATTTGATGGTGAGTACATGTGGTGCTTGTTTTTCTATTCTTATGATACTTCACTTCAGAGAATGGGTTCCTGCTCCATCCGGGATAATATAAGGGGTGCTAGATCACCATTGTTTTGTGTGGCTGAGTAGTACTCCATAGTATACATACACCACATTTTATTAACTCACTCATGTATTGATGGGCACTTGGGTTGTTTCCACATCTTTGCAATCGTAAATTTGCTGCTATAAACATTTCAGTACAGATGTCTTTTTTATAGAATGTCTTTTTTTTCCTTTGGGTAGATGCCCAGTAATGGGATTGCTGGATCAAACGGTAATTCTACTTCTAGTGCTTTGAGGTATTTCCATATTGCTTTCCACAAAGGTTGCACTAGTTTGCAGTCCCACCAGCAGTGTATGAGTGTTCTTATCTTTCTGTATCCACGCCACCATTTGTTGTTTTGGGACTTTTTGATAAAAGCCATTCTCACCGGAGTTAAGTAATATCTCATTGTGGTTTTGATTTCCATTTCCCTGATGATTGAGATGTTTAGCATTTTTTCATATGTTTTTTGGCCATTAGTCTGTCTTCTTTTGAAAAATTTCTGTTCATGTCCTTTTCCCACTTTTTAATGGGGTTGTTTTATTTTTTCTTGCTGATTTTCCTGAGACCTATATAGATTCTGAGTGTTGCACTGCCAGCTCAGGCAGGGATCCTGGGCAGGGAACCTCCCAGCCTGCATCACAATGGTAGGGGAGATGGGCTGGCTAGTGGTCCTGCCTTTCAACAGAATAGGGAAGGGTGGAAAGGGGCAAGGCCTGCTCCAGACTGCCAGACTGCAGGTCTTAGCCCCTCCCCCAAACGCAGAATTTTCAGTTGGGTGGGGCCACTTCAGCCCCTCCTTGGCAGCTTTGACCCCTCCTAAAACCATCTGTGGAGCCTGAGGGTAGGCTTATTAACCCAACCCCTTCCTTCCTTTAAACTGTCAAAGCAAAATCTCTCTCTCTCCAAAGCAAAAATTGTACTGTCCAAAGTTACACAGGCAGGGAAGATTTTGTTAGATCAGGAGCCGAGAGAGACACAAAGGCTCATGTGTAGCAAAATGTTGTTTATTTTGAGCGTCTGGGGGCAAATGGGTGGAAGCCAAAAAGCATCCACCCCGAGGGAGGGGAAAGCCTTGGGTTTTACAGAGGATTTCTCCAGGTCCAGGGGGAGTGAGTACCTGGGCCAGAAAAGCTGCTGTAATAAATCTTTTTTTAAACAACCAGCTCTTAGGACCCCTGCCTCACTCACATCCATCCTGCAGCTAAGGCGTCATCCTTATCAGGAGAGATAGGGAGGGATAAATTTCCTCCCTATGGGGGCGGGGAGACTCCTGGGGCTATTGTTTTACAAGCCTAAGTTTTCCATTAACCACATTCTGTCCTATGCATACTTTTCTGGTTCCCACCTGGAACGAACCTAACAGGTTTTATTCAAAGCTAATCCAATCTTCCAACAGGGGAAAGTGGTTTAACTTTACTGAAACAAATGGCTGGAGAGTTGTTAAGAGCTGAGATAGTGGGGTGGGGGGGACCATAGGCTATCAGTACTTGCTAATTGGCTTTGCCCAAAGGAAAAAGTAAACTTTCTTATATCTTCTTGACAGGAGGTAGTTTTACAACTTCCAGCAAGGGGTACCACAGGAATTAGGCCCCTACTTTCCCATGGAAATTGGGAGATAGGTATACTGTGTTCCTTGATGATCACATTTCAAAGAGATGGCTGCCAAGTCTTTGAAGGGGAAAAAAAAGTCCCCTTCAAAATGCTTTTTAAAAAATTTACATCTCAAAAAAGCAGAGAAAAAAATTACAAGTTTTCTGAAGTAAATGCTCTAAGAAAAGGGTGGTCGGGGGTCTAGAGTCAGGAAGAAGACTGTCTGAAGTTTAGTCTAGCTGAGGGGAGCAATAGGCTCTGGGTCACTTCCTTCCTTCCCTCCTACCTACCTTCCTTATTTCTTCCTTTCAACATTTAGTATGTAATCCTCTTATAATTTATCCTGATTTGCACAGAGATGACTTTTGACTGCCACATTTGGTGCTCATCTGGGATCTAAAGGCAGATATCTGAGAATCATATTAATGGAAGCTTTTGTACAACCTCCGTGAAATAAGCAGCTGCTAGCACGAACATTTCCTTCCTACTACAGTGCTGATGTGAAAAAAAGAAAAGAAGAAAGAAATATTCTTTATTCCTTTGTTTTTTTTTTTTTTTGGAAGAATAAAGAAAAAAAATAGTTCCCTTTATTTTTACTTGAATATATATTTTTATTGAAAAGTATGGCTATTGTATTCAGGTAACTATATAATTCTGAGATTTATTTAGAAGTTTTAATTTATCCCTTCTTTCATTATAGATATCTAAACATCTATAATTAGATGGGTGAGTTAGTTTGTGAGTTTAATATGTCTTGAAACAATTGGCAATATACAGGTATGATTGAGTAATATCACCTTCTGTGTCTGAGACTATGTGCTCTAAAATAATTGTGTATTTATTAGAATAAAATCCTTCAGGTAAAACACAGAAGAAAGATATGCATTGTATACGGCTATCCCAAATGTACAAAATTTTAAAAAATAAAATGATTGATTGAGCTTAGTTTTCAAGCTTTTTATTTTTCTCTCCTTAAAAGCATTCCTATTATTGCTATCATGCCTATTGTTAACAGATATATTAAAACATTATCACCCCATCTACCACTGTATATTTTCATCATAAAGGTTAGCACAAATACATAAATAACTCAAATGTAGAGTTTATTTTTAAGTTTCTGAGATATAAAATTGCTGAGAAGTCATGATATTATACTTTTTATCTGTCCTACTAGTTTTTCATTGCTTTAAGTATTACTTAAAATATTAGGAATATAACAGCTTTTCTGTTTCATATTGAAATGAGTTTGCTTGAATAAAAGGGACAATCCTTCCTCTTTCTGCAGAGCTGATTTGAGGAGAGGATTCAGAAAAAAAACTTGGAGAATAGAATGGATACGGCTCTCTGAATGAATGCTTGCTGCCTTTAAACGGTAATCAATTTATAGAAATGAAAGTACTGCAATGTTAATCAATAGAATAAAATTAACATATGATCAAACAATATAAAAATAACAAGAGGAAGTAAAATTAATTATATTTATGTAACTATCATATTGGTTTGTTTTATCGTCTACAAACAAAAATTAGCTAATATTGATATAATATGAAAAGCAGATGTGTTAGTGGGTTTTATACTTTAAAAAAGCAACAAAGAAAAACACTGCAGGGCACATATAAAATGTCTTTTTTAGTGTTTCAAAATTACATAGATTTAAAGATACATAAGCCTACATAAGGGAGTACCTATTGGCCAAGGATAAATAATTTGAGCATCAAATATAATGAATGCAATTGATTGAAACACACTGACAATATAAAAAGCCATGATATTAATTCAACAGTATAGAAAAAATAGACCAAAACAAAACTTACAAACTATCAAAACAAAGCATTATAATTTGTTTTGCCTTTCCAAATGGCCACAGTTGATGAGGGAAAGTTCTTTTTACTGAAGAATTTTAACTAAAAAAATGTAAGTAGGGTAAATAATAGAATAAGAAAGTCACGGTTATCAACTGTAATAAAATGATTGAAGCAGGCAAAGAACAATAGTGTATAAAATTATTAAATGAAAGGTTGAAAAAAATCTTAAAATGGAGCCATCAAAATTCTATTGCAGTCTTAACTAAAAATAGATTCGTTCTTCTGCATGTGATGCTAAATATGAAGTACATAGAGCAACCTATAAGAAATTTTGCCAAAACAGTTAAACCTAAATCTAATTAACTCTTTAAAGAGGACTTTAATTTCTATGAAGTTAATTGACTCCTTGAGGTAGCAAAGAAAAAAGTAAAAAATGTGAGATATTTTACAGGACAACTGACCTGGTTTCTGCCACAAATTTATGACATAGGAAATAAATTCATATGTGTACCTTGTTAGGATCCCAATTTGAGCAAACTAATTGCAAATAGACATTTTAAAGACTATCTATAATATTTAATTGTTGGCTATTTCTTGTACAATATCATTCCTAATGTGGAACCTGGGTCCCTGTTGTCAGAGGCCCTTTTAGAGACTGTATTCCTAAAGAATTGTGTTTGTCTGTTCTAACGTGCCTGGAAACTACCTGAAGGACTGACACAAAACTCTTGTCTTTGTTTTTTCTAACTTGGAACTCATGCTGGACAGAAAAGTAGTGGCAGTTCTTTAAACACATTGTAAGGCAAATAATCAACCTGTAGCCACTTGGGGCTAGATTACAGCTGAAGCATACAATGGAACATCAAAAGCCTTTGAGGAGAAATCTGGGGAGAGAGTTTCTTAGGGAAATTAGGTCATTCAGAAATGCCTATTTCTATTGGAAAATATAGAAAGCCACATGCATGGCCAGGACCTAATGCATGCACACAATAGTCCTGAGAAGACTCCAAGCTTTCAACTCTAGCTGTTCTCTAGTATCAATGAAAGCAGGGAGTGAGGGTTATGGCAGAGTTATGAACTACCTTGCTAAGTGTTGAAGGCAGACTCCAACACAGATACTACAGGCAAAGACTGGGAGAACTTTTTTGTTTTGCTTTCTTTTACTTCTTTTTTCTTCTCTCTCTCTCTTTTATTTTATTTTTCCCCACTCGTATTGCTTGCTCGCAGAAGAGCATCATAACATAAAATAAATTATGAAATTAGACAATAATTATTTTGTAACTTTTATGTAATAATTCAGGCAAAGATAATCAATGTATGTTAAAGTCCATGAAATGAAAGTATGGTAGAAAACCAGAAAGATATATGGTTTAAATACCCACAAACACTTGTTACAAAGTTACAAAATGGAGTGGTAGCTTTAAAGGGTTAATTATGGTGTACAGCATCTGAAACAAATGAAATGGATGGGGAAAAAATGAACCTTAATGCCTCTGATGTGATGCAGTGAAAAGTTACAATATTACCTACATAGTATTTTTAGCCGAAATGTTTAATATAATAATTAGAAAACAAATAGATACATTCAGACTACTAGGGCATTATATAAATCTCCTGGATGTAGACCTCAAAATGTTATTGTCATGAAAAAATATGTAAAAAGAAGAGCACTGCCGTTGCTGTTCTAGATTAAAATTAGAAAAAGAGATTTTGCAGTTTAACACAATGTGTGATCCTTGATGTGATAGAACTTAAATGGCCACAAATTCTTTGCATCACTTTCTTTTTTTTTTTCCTGTTTTTTTTTTTTTTTATGGGGGTACAGATGTTTAGGTTACGTGTGTTGCCCTTGCTCCCCCCACCTAAGTCCGAGTTTCAAATATGTCCATCCTTCAGGTGGTGCGCATTGCACTCTTTGTGTATTTGCATCACTTTCTATCAAGAGGTGGAGTCTATTTCCTTCCGTTGAACCGTAGTTGGACTTCAGAATTGCTTTGAACAATAGACTGCAACAGAAGTGAAGCAGTATCAGTTCTCAGCCAAGGCTTTAAGAGACCGGGGACCTCTGGTTTTGATCTTGGATCCCAGCTGCCATAATATGAGAAAGTCCAGGCTAGACTTATGAATGACTAGTGAGCACATGGATAATCCAGACTCAGTCAATCTCTGGGTTAACTGTAGCCATATGAATGACTCTAGCTGGCATCACATGTAGCCAGTCGATCCACCAGCAGAGGCTTACCCCAATTCCAGACCAACAGAATCATGAGAAGCAACTATATTGCTTTGTTTTAATGTAGCATCTCATGATATCCTATGCCAACAAACAAAACACAACTGTTAATAACGTTGTGACATGAGATGGCTTTGAATATTGACTGAATAGGAAGAAATATTATTTAAAATTTAAGGAATATATTTACCAGTATTATGGATATATAGGAGTGTGTCCTTGTCCTTAGTAGATATGGGCTTGAGATTTAGGATTAAAGAGTCCTACTATCTGTAATTTATTTCCAAATAGTTCACTCAAAAAAGAAAATATGTATATTAACATATTCAGAGAAAAGTATAAAGCAAATGTAGCCAAATGTTAAAAACTGTTGATTCCCCAAAAAAATTGTGAGAATATTCATCATACTATTCTTTCAATTATTCTGAAGCTTTTAATTTTTTTCAAAGTAAGAAATGGAAAAATAGCAATGAATAAATGAATATAGTGTAACATTAGAAACTTTAATTTCTCTCTTGGTGAGATCTCTTACATTTCATTTATTACAAAATTTCATGCACTGTTCTCACCAAACACTCCACATTCCCCTTCCCTGGTTTGTATTTTATAGAACCTATTGTCATCTGACAATCTGTATGGTTTTATATGTTGTTATTATGAATATATTTATTTACCATTTGTTATATTTTGTTTGTATCTCTCACTCCTGCTAGATTATAAACTCTATAAGAGCAGAAATTTTTGTCTGTTCACTGGTCAATCCCCAGAGTTTAGTGCCTGGTATGTAGGAAGTGCTCAGTAAATATTTATTGAATTGGATTAATGCAACTTGATCTTAGAAAGAGTCTATTTAATAGTAATACTACCATTCAAATATGTTCTAGGATTATAAAATGAATAATATTTATTTCTGAGTGTTTAATATATCTCAAAAAAATCAAAAGTACTTTACATATGTAATTTCTTATTGTCAACATTGCTCAAAGGTAAGCATCATTACCATTTTCAAATGAAGAAATTTAGATTCAGAGATTTTAAGTGGTTCAAAATCACATAGATAAAAGAAAGATTTCTAAGCATTAGTGTTCATTCTTTGAAATAGCCAGTTTTCTCAGTTCTCATTTAGAGCTTGTCTTTTTCTGGATAAATTTTCATCTTCTCTGGACTACTTAGATTTGGGTGAGATTCATTAAGATAGGTGATGAGAAAAATCAGGCTGATTATATAGAATCTAATATGTAAAATATTAATACAATAGACTGTGAGGATTGGTAATACATTATTAGTCATTACACATTTCTTCTTTGTACTTCAATTTTGTTAAAATATGTTGAGTCAAGAAAAGAATCACAGTTTTAGAGCAAAAGGATATGGCTTTAATCAAGCAATATCATGTACTGCCAATCTGATGTCCACTCGAGTTTGATATGATGTGTTGCACATTCATTAGACTCATTGGAATTCACATGAACAAAACAATTACTAATAAAAAATCCAAGATGACAAGTTAAGAAACAAATAATAGAATTAATTGGAGGAAGTGTACTATTTTGATTTTTTTGTTGCTCCCTAGCAACTTTTATTTTATATTTTTTATTTCAGCATATTATGGAGGTACAAATGTTTAGGTTACATGTATTGCTTTTGCCCTGCCTGAGTCAGAGATTCAAGCATGCCCATCCCGTAGATGGTGAGCACTGCACTCATTAGTTGTATTTCGATTTTTTTCAGCAAGAGAGATTAGTCCCTGACAAAAGGAAAGCCCTATATTAAAGAGACAAAAAAAGAGTCTTAATGGTCTTAATTATTGGAGGAAAGGCAGTCACTTGGACCAAATAATCTGAAGAATTTTGCAAGAATAATCTAGCTAATTGAAAAATTAATATTTAATTTTAATCAACAAATGATAACTTATTCAAAAATTTCCTCATAAAATTTATGGTGTAATTTCTAAAACAATCTACCAATTTACAGATACAATGGATATTTAGTCACTTATGGCTTTTTAGCTCATGCTAACATGCTTATTCATATATGTAATGTTTTACATTCTAGTGAAGATAATGCAAGTGCTTTATGGTAGTGATAGACATTATTCATTTATCAGTATTACAGTAAAAAATGATGAAAACTAACTGGAGTCAAGCTGGGAGTACACAGCTACTGAAATAATTCTTTGGAATTGCCTTGCTAGATGCCATGCATTTATTTGGGCAAATAAATGATGTACTGGATAGATAATGATTCTCTATATGTAGTTGTGAAGAAAAATTCAGAGTTAGTGTGCTGGTGGAAGACTAAAAATTATCACAGTAGTAGACATAGGACTAAATGCAGGATACCAAATCAGCATACAAATATCAGTTGTGCTTCTATACACCAGCAGCAAACTATCTGAAAAAGAAATTGAGAAAATAATCCCATCAAAAAATACTTAGGAATAAATTTAATCAAGGAGGTAAAAGATCTGTACACTGAAAACTATATGATTTTGATGAAAGAAATTGATGAAGACAAAAATTTGGGAAAATATTCCATATTTATGACTTGGAAAACCTAATATTATTGAAGTGTTCATATTACCGAAGTGATTTACAGATTCAATGCAATCCCTAACAAAATTCTAATGACTTTTTTCACAGAAATAGAAAAACACTTCTAAAATTTGTATGGAACCAAAAAAGACCTCAAGTAGCAAAAGCAAACTTGAGAAAAAAGAAAAAAGCTTGAAGCATCATGCTCCCTGATTTCAAACTATGTAAGCTACAGTAATTTAATACATGAGTGGATTAATACAGTGTAGTATATGTATACCATGGAGTACTATTCAGCTTTAAGAAACAATGGTGATATAGCACCTCTCGTATACTCCTGGATAGAGCTGGAACGCATTCTAGTAACTGAAGTATCCCAAGAATGGAAAAACAAGTACCACATGTACTCACCAGCAAATTGATATTAACCGATCAATACTTAAGTGCACATATAAAAATAACATTTACTGGATGTCGGGCAGGTGGGAGGGGGGAGGAGGGGATGAGTATATGCATACGTAACGAGTGCTATGCGCACCATCCGGGGGATGGACACGCTCGAAGCTCAGACTTGCGGGGGAGGTGGGGGCAAGGACAGCATACGTAACCTAAAGATCTGTACCCCCGTAATATGATGAAATTTAAAAAAAAAAGGATGGTATTGGCATTAAAACAGACATGTAAACCAATGGAAAAGACCAGAGAGCCTAGAAATTAACCCATGCACATATGGTCAATGAATGTTTGTCAAGGGCATTAAATGTAATAAGGTATCCTAGATAGGATTCTTGAGCAGAAAAACAACATTAGGTAAAAACTAAGAAAATTTGTATAA
>NW_012148352.1:792174-793125 GCF_000956105.1 Propithecus coquereli
GTGTCAATAGTCATTGAGATAGTTTCTCCTAGTGTATAAATGATTCATTTGAAGGAGGTTAAGTGCTTTAGGGAAACTTTATTAACTTTTCCAGGAGCCAAGGGTATCATTTAACAAAATGGTTACTGCCTCTTCCCATCAAGACTGGCCCATTACACCCAAGTCGTGTATCATCTGTCAGGTAAGTATAGTTCTTAGTTTGTTGATTGAGCCAGAAAAATAAAGAACCTTTCCAAAAGAGGATAAAGTGAAGCTGTAAAAAACTGAGACCTAAAATTGAGTTTATTGCCACGCTGTAGTGCTTAGTAAGTCATTAGCTCACGTTCCCGTCACATTAGCAGACCTCACTTCAGCATAGTACCATATTTCACAGCATTTATCAATCCACACAGAGAGTCAAAGTAGTAAGAAACGTGCTCTTCATTGTGGATCGGAGGAGCCAATTACAACTTCTATTAAATCCCTAAGTCAGTGAAATGCAAGGCAAGCAAAAAAGTCACTTCTCCAGGGTATGCCTTTTCAGCAAGATTTGACAACTTACAAAGAATTATCTGAAATGGATGATCACAGTCATTATGTGTCTATCATACAAGTGTTAAATGGATGTGTATTACATACATACTGTATGAATGAGGAAGACACTTTAAGGATATTGGATTAAAATGATTTTAGTAGCCTTATAATATCATAGGCAGATATTCCAGATGGTCCTGCCTTTTAACTTATCCTGTGCAAACAAAAGTACAATTTAAGAATTGTTTTATCGTTTTTAACCTCTATAGAATATTCATCTACATTGTAATAAATTGATTTCGAATGAAAATGTATTTTTATTTTAAAACACATATCCTTGAGGCAGTTCAGAAAATCTAGAATTCCACAATTTCTAATACAAAAGAAGACAGAATCCTGATGCCTTACTACCTAATAATTATATTTGTCATTAAATTG
>NW_012148352.1:797666-798689 GCF_000956105.1 Propithecus coquereli
GCCTTCTTCTGAAATACCTCCTGAAGGACCTGCCTGAGGCTGTTTTACAGCCAACTTTTTTTTATAAGTAGGAGTACACTTTAAAACAACCATCAAAATTATATATAGTAAATACATAAACCAGTAACAGAGTCTATTATTATTATGAAATATTATGTACTTACATAACTGTATGCACTGTACTTTTATATGACACGTAGTGCAGTAGGTTTGTTCAAACAAGCATCACCACAAACATGTGAGTAATATGTTGCACTATGACATTAAATCAGCTACTATGTCACTAGGCGATAGGAATTTTTCAGCTCCATTATATTCTCATGGGACCACTATCATATACATGGCCCATAGTAAACCAAAATGTCATTATGTGGTGCATGACTATACATAGAAAATTATATAAACATTCACCCTTTGACTCAGAAACATAACTTCTAGGAACCTCTCCCAAAGGCATATGAGAAAAGTATAAAGTGAGACAATCACAAGATCATTTGCTACATTATTTGTGATAACAAAAGACTGGAAACAACCCATATGCCGCTTAGTAGGAAACATTTTAAATAAACTGCATAAATTCCTTACAAAGAAATGTATGGGGCATTAAAAAGTAATAAGGAAGAGTTCTAGTCCCTTCTCTGTAGTAGTTTCCATGACATACCATTAAGTCAAAGAAGAAAAACAAAAAAACAAGCTCCAGAACATATAGTATGCAAACTTTATGTAATAAATTGAGCATGTAATGTATGCATGGGTGTGTGTGTGTGTGTGTTTGTATATGTGTACATACATTTTTAAAAAGAAACAATTGAAACATAGCAAGAACGTTTGCAAAAGGTTGCCTGCCAATGGGGAGAGGAAGAAAGCATGAGCATGGTTGTAGGGACAGATGCTAGATCTCTTGATTTTACAGTTTTGACTTTGGAGCCAAATAAATGTTTACCTAATTAAAATGATTTAAAAATGAAATAATCAATCCCCAAGGTTAATTTTTAAAAACAATTTTACCTACATGTATATTTC
>NW_012148352.1:810823-811625 GCF_000956105.1 Propithecus coquereli
ACAAACAAAAAAAATCTACTTGTGAATTTTCAGGCTTAACCATAGGTAATGACAAAGGCTTTACCTGGCAGGATTCATAAGAGCAAGCTGCCCTCTTTACACCAGCCCTGATACACAGCCAGTGCATTGCAATCTCTAAAAGCAGTTGCAGTCGAGTGCCCAGGCCCTTCCCAGCCTGGCTCTTACACATATTACATTCGTAGTCCTGGTGCCTTCACCCCTAGGTCTGTTTATCTTAGGCCTAGCGCCTAGGTCCTCATCAGGCCCATCAGCTAAGGCCTCTTTATGGGGGGAGGGTTCCCCATTTCCACTCAACACCCAGCAATTTTCTATTCCCAGCTCTCCCCCTATGGAGGCACTCCCCCGACCCCACTTCAAGGTCCCGAGCCTTTTGTTTGGGCCTCAACGGTGAGAAAACGTCTACATCTGTGCTGATCCACCTGACCCTCCCTGGTGTGCCTTTCCATGGGGCAAAGGGAACAGAGGGAGTCCACATTTTCTTTGGTTTAGGCTCTTGCTTACACCATTGCAGTAAGTGTTAACGGTTTAACACTTTCACTTTTGGCTTGTTGCTTTAATCTGCTTCTCTGACACCTGACAACTCAGTTGAGCTCCTGATGGGATGGGGGGAGTGGAAAACATATTACCCTCATCTTCCTCAGGGCCTTCATCCTCATTCTTCTACTTCGTACTCAGCCCCCTTAAAAGAATATTCATATTATTTTTTATTAGTTTTGAACATTATTAAGCTCTGGGTTCTGTCTTAGATTTCTAATTTGCAGAATAACTTTTGAATGTTTTG
>NW_012148352.1:811675-814290 GCF_000956105.1 Propithecus coquereli
AGAATTACATATCTAATCAAATCATCGTTCATATTTGAGAACAAAATTAAGGCTTTCTTGCACATACAGATGCCTAAGAATGTTACTTCCCCTGAATTCTTGATTTAAAAAATGTGAAAATATATTTCAGGGAAATGAAAAAAAAATCAAGAAAGTGTAAAAATGGACTAACTTAGAAGTACAATGACAAATTCTAGGGTGACAGCCATACAGCAAGAAATGACTAGAAAAAAAATTTTCAAATTAGTGCAGAGTATGAAAGCACTGTAAGAAGATTATCTCCAAGGAGTTTGATTAATACATGGGGTCAAACCTACGACATACTGAAAGAGGCCTATTTTTTTCATCAAATACATATACACAGAAAAACACACCCCCTCCAGATAGAAATCATAACAAGAAGGAAGTGGTCCAAATATAAAGCAAAGTGAATGTGTTATTATTTTAAGGAATTACTGAAATGTAGAGGACCATCATTTGTGCCATTAATTCCCATTTGTACTCCTGCTCCCACCTGATCCTTTTTCTGCTTTCTTCTACCCTGTTCTGTAATCCTGGAAGCAGACCTCACAGATTGCATCATCTGAGCATTTTGCTGATTGACTTCCAGATGAACTTGGCAAACAGAAGACACCAGCAGGGCAGCGAAGGCGGGAGGAAAAAAATGGGTCTTTCTTTTCCACATTCTCAATTCCATGGGCTGTAACTTTTGGAAGATGTTAACACTTCCTACAAAAACAGTTCCTATCACACTGCTCCTCCTCCATAACTGCAGTCACTAATACTAATGATGTTACTGCTCACGCAACACTATTTCCACTCACTCTCCTTCAGGTCTGGGATGGTAACAGCTTCCCACTAGTCTCTGGGAGCCTCAACATCCTTTCTTACTTCCCTTAACCTGACTCATAGTTCTCTGGGTAATCGTTTCATTAAATAGTCTATATCCATCCTACTTAGATTTGTTTCTTGCTGGACCATCGATTAACTTGACTGAAAAGATGCTTATTCTCAATGATAATGTAGGAAATTAAAATTAAAACAAGATATCATTTATAACCATTATATTGTCAAAAATTCGAAATTATGATAATTCTAAGTTTTAATGAATATGTTGGAAGGGAGTTGTGTACTCTCACATATTGATGGTAGAACCATAAACTTGTATCATATATTTAAAAGAACAATTTGGTAACATTCCTAGAAGTTAAAGATATTCATAGAGCACACAATCAATAATTCTCATTGTACATATACTTGTGGACATGTGCAGAATTTTATAACTGCTAACGAAAAAAGGAAATAACCTTGGCTGGGTACGGTGACTCATGCCTGTAATCCCAGCACTTTAGGAGGCCGAGGTGAGAGGATTGCTTCAACCCAGGAGTCTGAGATCAGCCTAGACAACATAGCGAGTCTCCCATCTCTACAACTAATTAAAAAAAAAAAAAAATTAGCCAGGTGTGGTGGTGCTTGTCTGTAGTCCCAGCTTCTCGGGAAGCTGAGGCCAGATGATCACTTGAGCTCTGGAGGTGGAGACTGCAGTGAGCTATGATGATGCCATTGCACTCCAGCCTCCAGCCTGGGTGACAAAGTGAGACTCTGTCTCAGATAAAAAAAAAAAGGGAAATAACCTAAATATCCATCTGTTACTGCTCTTTGGATAAAAAAATTATAGTATACTAAGTCTAACAAAATTTACATGTTTCATGGCAAACTAATAACACCATATTTTGAGAAAAACACAATTTTTAATTAATATGGAAAATACATATGTGTATATTTAAAAAACTAAAGTGCTAATGATTGTTTACCCGTATTTAAATTGAGTTGTACCAAAGGTATAAAATTCATGGATGGAACTGATACAAATCAACTGCAGGACAGTTTGGGAACTCAGAGAGGAGGAAACATAGGAAGATGGATCCAAGCGTATCAGTAACATTGTCTTTCTTTAAAAATTATCAGGAGTAAGGAATAAAAACTTAACATTTGGTTAATCTGGTTAGTAGTAACTTGATGTCTTTTGTGTTTGTAGTTTCATGTCTTACCTTTTTCCTTTCAACTGGAGCCACCCTATCTATTTTAACCGCTCTACACCATTGATGTAGCCTCTTCATTCATATGTGCTTCAAATCCTTCTCTCTTTCAACTCATCCAAAAACACGCCAACAAATTTTCATTCAGGAGAATAAACCCTTTTTTTAAAAAAGGGTTTGACGTTCTTAAAAAAATGTTGGTGGTGGCACTATTGGTTTTAAAAAGAAAATAAACTAATTTGGACTTTTATATTTCTTTGCTTTAACAGAGCATTTATTTATCAAGAAGACAATCAGGATTAAATAGT
Organism: Propithecus coquereli; assembly: GCF_000956105.1. NCBI lineage: Eukaryota > Metazoa > Chordata > Mammalia > Primates > Indriidae > Propithecus > Propithecus coquereli. Next base: position 814,023 of record NW_012148352.1, read on the forward strand.
ATCTTAAAAACAGAGGCTTATGTCTCCCTCATAAGTAGTTTTATTAAAATTCTCATTCCTATTCAAATCCCTATACTTTGAGAACTGGGATGAAGGAAAAGGGCGGGAAGAATGAGGTTAAGATGGTAAATGATATGGTTTCTTGTGTATATGTTTATTTAAAGAAGGAAACAAACTTTTGGGAAACTGGACTTGTTCACTGGAAAAGCAGACAGCAGATCTTTGAGTTAAAGTGCCTATAGGAATGCCCTAACTTTGAGTAACTTTG
>NW_012148352.1:814340-815750 GCF_000956105.1 Propithecus coquereli
TAGATATAGAAGCAATGAAAACTTAATAGCAACAAATACTCCTAATGTCTAGATTGTGGTCACAAAATATTATTTACCATGACATAAACTAAGGTTTTTTAGAGAAATGGCTAATTTCAGATCTGTGCAGGAAATATGCAGGATAAGCTTGAGACATACCATTGTATCTAAAAGCAATGAAGCTGTTACATATAAAAGACATAGGAACCAACTTGAAAAATCCAAAGGTAAAATATTAATAATTTGAGCATAAAAAAGAGTAATAAGTATAATGGATTGAAACACATCAAATATGTAAAATATCAATGAGTTTATAATGATACTCCCCTTTGTTGATTGTTAAGGCACCAACTCATTATTTTAAAAATTGATGAATTAAGGAAAGAAGCATTTATCATGCTCTTCCATTATAGACCATATTCAATGTATCCAAGTAGTTGGTCTGGGAAATTTCTTCTTTTATATCCAAGAAGTTGGTCTGAAAAATTTCTTCATCAATAATTTATCATAGCTATTAAATGCAGAAGAAATAATAGAATTAGAGTTACCATTTTGCCACACCTCAGGAAATAATGAGACCCTGTTCAGCCATGGCTGGCTATTAAAACCATTAGTTGAAAGTTTGAAGTGGACCCTTATAATAAATGAATCATGTGACACTGTGAAGGCAGATGTTACAGTGGATGAATCAGGCTGATGACACTTGAAATCACTGATTAATTTTAGTATCACACACACAAAAAGTGGGACAGCCAGACATCCTTCAGTCTTCTGACATGATAGAATAAGAAATACACAATACTATGTAGGAAGCAATTTTGCCAAAACAAAAGCAAAAACTAGACTCTATATCTATTTAAGCCTTTGAGCTAACGATCAATTTATGGCACTTTAGGTGGATAAAGAAACATAATGAACAGCAACTTGAGAATGCAATTATCAAATATCAAAATATGGAAGATTTCATCAGACACCTGAAAATGACCCAGTTTCTCAACAAATAAATGGTAAGATTTAAAACAGGAGAGGGCAAATATTATGTATTACAAGAGTCTTACGAGACATATACCCTGAATGCAATGTGTGAACCTTGTTTCAATCCAAAATCAAGTGAAGAAAAAATATAGAGATATTTTTGAGCAGGCAGCGCAAGCTAGTTATTAAAAATATTAAGAAATTACCATTGACTTGAGGGTATGATTATGATGTATTTTGTTCATTTAAGTCTTTATCTGTTAAAGATGTTTACAAAAGTAATTTTTGGTGAAATGGTAAATGTGTCTGTTTAGGATTTTCTTTAAAATATTTCAAAAAATCCCAACAAGCACAACAAATGTGTGGGGTCAGGAGACGGAATAAAAAACAGTAAAATATTTAAGAAATTACCATTGACTTGAGGGTATGATTATG
>NW_012148352.1:823710-826230 GCF_000956105.1 Propithecus coquereli
TAAAAATTTTGTTATATTTTATTTCCTTTATCTTCTAATTGGTGTGCAAAATTTTTCATTTTTATTTTCAGATAACTTGTATCTTCCATATAATAATCCTTAATCATAATCAATAATACCCTGGCAATTCAGAACTCCAAATGGAATCCTTACATGGTTTTGTGAGTAGAAAAACAGGTCCCTGTATAAAGGGGATTTTCCTGAGAAAATATTTTTAATTATATTTGCTTATTTCCTGCAGAATTAACTGCAAATTCCTCTACCTGGAATTTAAGAAATATTATAATGTGATCCCCATCCAACTTTTCTAATTTTGTCTTACAATTGCCTGTTACACGTAACTTAGGCTCTGGCAAATCTGAATTATAACTGGGCTCTATTTGTTCCCCATCTTTACCAATTGAAATTATAACAGAACTTTAAGATGTGACTCAAATATACTTTTTTTCATAAGCATGTTCTGTTTCAGTATGAAATAGTATAGAATATTTTAAATGTGTTATAAAACTTATAATCTGAAATGTGCTTCAAGTCCTTCTTTTGAAGGAAACGATCAAATATTGTTATGTTGGTACTTAACAAATTTCCTTCACTGGGTTTTAAGATCCATGAGGTCAGAACCTGGATTTTATCTTTCTTTCTGTTGCATAGTCAAGCACAATGTCTGTAAGCGTGTATATGTTCAATATATATATGTTTGAAGTATTAATACAAAGGAAATACTAGAGATAGAAGAAATATCAAGTAGAAAGTTTTAACAATAGTATATCTCAATTGTCTTTTTTCATAACATAGTTGAAGTTTTATAGGTAAAAGATGTTTTTTCAACAAATAGCTTATGAAATCTAAATTATGGAATTCAGAATTCCAAAATGAATTTATACCCAAAATATAGCTCATAGTTAAATCAAGTGATTACTATTGGTATTTGGTCAAAACATAATTAAAAGTTTTCAGTATGTTTTAGATATTAAGAATATCACATAATCCCTATTATATACAAGACATTTTGATTTATATATTTTTCCTTTATTTAATCAAATGTACCTTGATTCGCAGATGGCTTATTTTTGAAAGGTCAAATACCGAATGAAGACATAGGTGTCTAAGATCTTAGAACTCTGGCAGATGGTAGCAAACTTATGATTGTGTGGATGGGTGGCCATTCCTTTGTCAGAATAATGATACTCTGTAAAATCACATCATGAAAAAAACTGAAGGGAGGTTGTAGATGTATTAGAGAATAAAAGCTTTTATGACTGCTATTCTTTGACAGTGTATGGAAGAAAAGAGATTGAGCATGAAGGTGGAAATTTTGGCTGTTTCTGGGTTAGGCGCCAATAGGACTTATGCAGAGTATGAAGATTAGCCTGAAAATAGATATGGTCTGCTTCAGGGGTTTCTAATTCTGTTTTCAATGGCTTTGTCTTTTCCAGTTCTCTCTTATCTGGTCCAGCTGTTCTCTTCCTTCCCTCTTTGTTCTTGGCTCCTCCTTCAATTAGGGAGAGGTCATTGGATAACAGACAACCTGAGCAAATCAGTATGGAGCCTTTATGGTTTCCCAGGAAACCTTTCATGTCCTTTGATTTCAGGGAAAACTTTTCTGTGGGGTACTTTAAAAGACAATTTGAAGTCTATTTTCTCTATGTCTGAAGCCTGAACCGACATTTACAACAGTCTCTCAAAGTAAAGTTTCATTAAGTGTTAGGTATTAAGACATTAGTTAATAGTCTTGAAGAATTGCATTAATAGCATTCCACCAGAGCTAAGTAAGTAGATTTGGATAAGAAGGAAGGCATTAAAAGGAGCATAACAAATTTATACTTTCTCATAGTAGGATCTAGTTAAGTGTACAGCAATCTTTCACATAGTAAGAAAAGTTTATTAAAATGAAATACTGAATTTTACCTACCAGTAAACGGCAATATATTCATTCTCCCACATTTCAAAATTAATTCAAAACATCTTTCAATCTATACCAATTTAACAGGAAACAAATAGTAATAATGGTTCACAATTTCTAGGGTTTTTCAGACTCTGAGGAATAAAGTTGAAGAAAAACATCATAGATTAATTCAGTAAGTACAATATTAACTCCACAAAGCTATCATTTTTAGTGAATAAATTATTGTTCTTCAAATTCCTTTTATTTGAAATATTCTATCTTATTCGAAGGCATAAATTATGATTTCTTAAGTGTATGATACTATATGTATCAAATGGTTAATCTTTTCCTGCAAATAAGTACATAATATGCAAATAATAAAATTGAACTTAATTCAACTTGTATGGCCCATGCTTGTGGATTGATTAGGCATATGAAATGGAATTCTCAGTTCCAATGTTTAAGAACCTTTAATCTAGTTAGGTAGATAACTCACAAGTTTAGGAAAAAATTATTTTCAAATTTTGCTTAATAAAGCAATACAGTATTTGAGAGAAACCTCTGTCTTACTAAAGATACTAGCTGGTAAGACTTCTTTATAAGTTTGATGACAAAATCAAGGTTTTATATAATCA
>NW_012148352.1:826596-827121 GCF_000956105.1 Propithecus coquereli
ATATAAAAAGAATTATATTGCAATTTAAAAATGATATTTGATAAATTTAAATGAATAGAACCAAGTAAGTCCAGATAAGGTTTACATTTATAGTACTGAATTCATCAGATAAAGGGAGGTACTCATCTCCTATTTCAGACAAGATCTGCAACACTGAGATTATTTTAAATTACATTTTAAAAGGGGATCCTAACACACTGGGATTTATACAGAAAGAGATAACTAGGATGATAAATTGACCTGGAAATTGTGTAACAAAAACAAATAAAGGCACAGGGATAATTATTCCAGAAACTAATAAATTTACTAAAGAAATATATTTCTTAAAGAAGATAAGTCTTTCACAAGTTAAAAATGTTGTTATTTAGAAGCGAAAGCATGTATTTTCAGAGTTGTTTCATGAAAACAAAACGAGGATCAATTATTTTATGTTAGAGAGAGGCAAGGTTCAGCTCAGTATGAAGAATAATATTCTGTTAATTTAGACCAGCTCAACAATGGAATAAACTGACGTATGAAGTGCTC
>NW_012148352.1:827633-828513 GCF_000956105.1 Propithecus coquereli
TTACAGGAGCCTAGTTTTACACAGGTTGTATGTATTTTTTATTATATTAATCATGACACGTATTTAATCGTTTTTTCCAGTTACCGATAAATGTTCACTTGTACATCGTCCCTGGTGTCCCACCAAATTGACTTCCACCCAGTTGCTCACGTGTCAATTCCACATTCTTGTGTAATCATCTAACTGTGGTTCTATTGTTCTGTTTTCATACAGGACACTCTTATAGCAGCGTTAGGTCTTAATACACTGAACACATTTCTAGTACATATAAATATCTTATTGTTATGTCTTTACTGTTTTTTAAAGTTACCATTCTCTCCTGATTTACTATCTGTTTTATGTCTGTATCACTGGCAACAACATTTGTGATATAAATTTCTCTTTTTCCTTAAGCTAAAGCCATAAGCAATACTATAGATGATAACATTTTTTCCTTTCTCCTTAAGCCCCAGCTATAGCATTTCCTAGCCAAAGACATATGCATGCCAATAATTTCACCATTGTGACATTTTAAATACCTCACGTTCAGAGTCTATGCTTCATTCATCTTTATGACTTACACCACAGCTAGTTCAGTACATGGAAAATAAAAATGCTCAATCAGTATTTGTCTAATAAAGAAATAAAATTTTTTCTAAGTGGGCTGAAAAATATTAAGAGCAATAGGCTTTTTACATCATGCACTGACTATTAATGTCTCTGTTGTTAAGTCTCTTCATAGAAAGATTATTTTAATAGTGTGTGATTTCCACATGCCCAATTTTAAATATCTATAGGATTTCCAGAATTAATTTTAATTGCTGAAGGATTTTTTAGTAAAGATGTTTTTCATCCACTCTTAATCTTTAAAAAAATGAAAAAACAGAAGTAAAACTTTGTA
>NW_012148352.1:831053-831476 GCF_000956105.1 Propithecus coquereli
TTTCTGTTAAATTATAGTAAAATTATTCATTAGAATATTATTTTAAGGATGATTTCAATTTTTGCTTTATGTGTTAATATAGAGAGCTTGTAAAAAATCTTTGGTTTTTACAGTGCTTATTTTTAAACAGTTGGAATTTGGATGATTTTAAGCATTCCTTCCAGTTTTCTTTATCACTTGAAAAGTGTAAGGAATTTAATATTTATTAGCAATGAGTAGTAATAATTCCTTTAAAACAAGTAATCATTTCTTTAAAATGCAATTGTAATCATAATAAATAATATTTTGGAGACGGGCAATTATGTTCTGTTAAGTTCTTAAGAACATTTTTAAGCTTTTACTTAAACCTTCTAGGTGATTTGGTGTGAGCCTTTGACAAGACTTAACACCTTTTGTATTTAGTTGTTTAATCCTGTCATACCT
>NW_012148352.1:834126-834755 GCF_000956105.1 Propithecus coquereli
AGGAGAGACAGAAAGCATATTGGGTAGAGAAGTCCCTAACTTAATACTCATGTGGCACCAAGGGGTTAAATCCTTCCCTAAGTCCCTCCAGTTATAACACTATTAGGTTGGGGTTCCTCATCTCACTGACTATTAGAGACTTCCACATAATCATGTGGGCCTGGTTCGGGGATTGCACCAGTATGTGACTGCTTTTATAGTCTTTATTAAGATGACCTCAAGGCACCCAGGTGGGTGGGCTCTAGTGCTCCACAAAAAGAAACATTGCTCTGTGAACATGTGAATGTGGAGGACACACTTTCCACTGCAAGCTTTACTGTCATGTATTAACATAAGATGGTTCTGCCTAGAAGCAAAGAAAACCCCAAAGTAACAAAAAATCAATTCAATTTTAATTAAACTAAAAAAAGTCAGAAAAAATTATGTTTTCTAATTCTAGAACTATCTTAATCTTTTATTTTCCTTTGTTGTACTAACACATTAATTTCCATATTCGAAGTAGAAAATAATTTTCAGCTATCCAAGTCATAATCAGAAATAGTGGCATTTTCCTCGAATAAGCTTACTTTAAAATGGCTTCAGTCATCCTGGAGGTCTAAGAAAGTGCAATTTATTATTATTTCTTTGAT
>NW_012148352.1:838203-838652 GCF_000956105.1 Propithecus coquereli
AGTCTTACATGAAGACAATCATTTTTAGAATTATCTTTGTATCTATCTTAATCTTATCTTTCATAATCTTAATCTTTCTAATGATATAGGTACATTCATTCAAACACAAACCATCATCAATTCATAATACATATATCAATATTGAATCATTCCAAAGTTAACAAATATTAAATATGTGTCATCATTAACCTTAAGGTAAATATTCTTAGGAAAGTACAACACAATGAAATAGTCACACTAATTAATTGTGGGGACCTATAGAAGAAATACATATAGTGTACAATGGACAAAAAAAAAGAATTAATTCTACCTGGTTAATTAGGATGGCAATGGGGACAGGAAATATTACCTGATTTGTAGTCATTATACTTATAAGCATAAAAATAATTAAACTTATCAATTTAACTCTTCTTTTCTGGTACTTCTGAGCCAAGGCTGAAGTAGTTTTA
>NW_012148352.1:841997-843493 GCF_000956105.1 Propithecus coquereli
GGATAATATATCCAGAGTATACACAAACAGCTGCATTATCAGAATATTTTCCAGCATGTTACTTTACTCCGAGAAAAAAGTCCTAAAATTGTCCTATTTCATCTTTTTTATCTTATCATACAGTATAAGAGATGTGCCTGATCATGCCTTATCCCCAAACATAAGAGAATATGGAACTGTGGAGAAAAAATTAATGTTTCTGATATATAAATGGTTTCAGAAATATTATCTTTGTTATGATTTTGTCATAGTTATGCTTATTTTATTTTTATTGTTTCACAGGCATGAACTAGAAAGTATAAAGAGTTTTTTATATCACTTTCTGACAATGTATTTTATATATTCTAACTTTGATCTCAGATTCATTCAGTTAATTTCCTATATCAGCCTGCTTTCATCTATCATTGCTCAAATAGACTAAAATAAACTTTGTGCTTAAAACTGTATCCTAAAAATGATGATTTATCTGTATATAGGTATACTTTTTGGAGAGGGAACCCAATTAAAGTTCAGAGACTTTCATGGCTTTTCTCTTTCAGTTTTGCAATAATGTTTGCATATTGTTTCAAATAAATCAAAAATCACAAATAAAAGCCTTAGTTTGAAGAGAAATTTCAGTAGTGTTGGTACTATGTTTTTCACAAATCAATATCCATCATGTATGAAATATCTTGTCTTCGCACGCTAACAAAAGGAACTGAACTCAAAAATCTAATGCCCAATCACCCCAAAAGTTTAAGTTTGACATTCAGATAACTCTGGGGATAGAATACACTAAAAGAAGGGAAACAAATGTTCTTACATTGTTTCTGTGTTCTTTTTCATTCATGATGTGATTTAGATTCCTTCCAAGCCATTTACAGAGACCTACTTGTAAGTGTGTATTTTTAATACTTCTGAAATGAAGTGCATTTCTTCTCAATTAAAACAAAAACTACATTTTAATGGAATTATGAACAGTATTCCTGACAAAGAATTTTGTAGTTCTCTGACATACAACTGTGAAAAAATTCACATTATTAAAATGTCCACTAAAACAAAATTATTCTTTAGGTCAAATTACAATTTGCATTTTTGTTATGTAGAAAAGATGAAGTAAAACAATTCAAGATAATTTATCTTTAGACATAGTTGAACTATATAATGTATATGAAGGCTTTGCTGTTGAATAAAAGTAATTAGAACATATCTTGTTTCTTCTTTTAGCTTTAAAACTGTGTTATATAAAAAACTTGAATTTAGAGTTACTATTATTATGATGTTCCTTTAAATTTTAGGTGAAAAGTAACTCTTTCTTATTTATAAACTTCATCAATATTAGAGCTACTCAGATTTCCTAGTTTGCTAACTACCCACAAGTAAGGAACATAGGATGCTGAATAATTTGGTATAGTTGGATTAACTAAAACAATCACTTAGTGAAGGAGATTCAATGACCAAAAATAGAAAGTATAGCTTTCTAAACTTCCTTGCATAACAAGAATATGTAGTTTGGT
>NW_012148352.1:843543-844140 GCF_000956105.1 Propithecus coquereli
GAAAGTATGGCTTTCTAAACTTCCTTGCATAACAAGAATATGTAGTTTGGTTCTGGGAATGTCTAATTTGATATATGTTATCTTATTTTCACTTATTATATTAATTCTTAAATAATTAACTTTTCTTTCTTAATTTGGAAAGCATTAGTGACACCTGAATATACCTAGAGGAAACAATCTCTTTTTAATTCTATAATTGTATTGTTAAATGCTTTATTCCCTGCTTCTTACATTCCATAGAAATTGAAGACTTTGGTTCCTGTATGAGGTCTTGTTTCCCATCTACTTCTTAATGTAATCTTTTTCTTAAATAACATCTTTCACTTCCAACCTGCATTATGTATAAGTATCATTTCCAACTACTCCATTAACCTTGATCCTTTCTAATCTGTCACCAGGCATACTTACAGGGAGATCTTTCACTGGCACACTTCTTAAATGTCTAATGTGACACTTAATCTCATTTTACAGAGGCTAAACAAAATCTCCACTTTGTATTTACTCAGTTAATTTTCAGGGTAACCAATGGAACTGTGCATTTCAAGTTTATAGATAAATATTTAAATATAGGTTAACTTGTGAATATAATTATCTTTA
>NW_012148352.1:855750-857001 GCF_000956105.1 Propithecus coquereli
CTTCAAAGCAAATTAGTGAAATGAAAGTAGCCAAATAAATATAGCCAAATGAATAAGTTATATGAGATGGATATTGCTCAGAATTTGAAGCTTTCTATTCCCTTTCTTTTAGTTTTTCCATCCATTTATTGGTAATAAATTTTGGTTCAACACTGCAGATAAAATATCATTAGGACAAACATGTTCCTCATTGAATTCCAGAATTTTCTTTCACTTGTTAAATATGCATAGAGATTCTTGTTTTTAGCTACGTACATCTACATCTCTGGATCTTGAGCACTGGGTATGTTTTATCTAACCGTTAACTCGGTATAACCAAATTTCATTACAAGAAGGCAAGAGGATATCTCCTGTATTTAAATACAATGACCTATAACCAGTAGACTACTGGCTCTGCACATTTTTGTTTTCTAAACTAATTTGCTCATTATTTGTTCTTTTTTTTCCTAATATCTTTATGGAATATAATGATATAGTTTGTTCACTATTTGATGTCTTTGCATTTCTTCTTACCACAGTATCTTTGTTTAGGCATTATTCTATCTTATTCCATAGACTGAATCATTTTATTCAGTAACTATTTTTGCAAAAAAAAGTTTAAGATATCTAAAATTAAAAAAAAAAAAACAACAACAACCAGCATTGTATTTAGATGAAAGCTTGGTGTTGTGTCTCATTCTATTCACAGTAGTTAACAGGTGTGAATTGCTTCTTCACTAGCATAAATTTCCTGCTGTGCAGCCCTTTGTTCACTTCATGCTGCTTTCCTGCTCTATTATGACTACCAAAATACCAGATTCTACCTTAATGTAATTTTAAATGCTTTACTGCTTTGAATAATGTTTATTTGTAAGGCCTTTCCTGAAATAAAAGTGAATACTGTACAGCAAGTAAATACCACATTCCATATATAACACTGATTCTAGAAAGAATAGATGACTATCGTATACACACAAACATAGGTAAGTTATACATGAATATATACACACATATCTGAATACGTGTGTACAATAGTGCTTTAGTCTTTCTAGAATCAGATGTGTGTGTTTGTGTGTATGTACATTCATTGGTCAGGAAGTTTGGTTCAACACTGCAAATATATCTCATCACCTTTTCTGTCTTAGAATTTTAGAGATTCATCTAAAATAGAAGAAAAATTATTTTTGGACACTTACAGATACTTAGCGCCGATAGTGGAGAAATATATAGATAAATATAAACTATTAATATGAATATGGTTATTAAGTGACT
>NW_012148352.1:859295-861067 GCF_000956105.1 Propithecus coquereli
TCGAACTCCTGAGCTCAAACAATCCGCCCTCCTCGGCCTCCCAGAGAGCTAGGATTACAGGCGTGAGCCACCGCGCCCGGCCGAAATTTTTAATACGAAAGCACTAATATGTTAAATATAGCATTTTACAGCGCAGCTTAGAAAATCACTTGGAGTTTTGCTACTACTATTACTGTGCGACTTGGGGAAATTTTTATTTTATCTGATTCTCAATGACCTCTGCAGTTAAAGGAGAAAATGTGATTACATGATCCTTTAGGTGCTTTCCTTTCAAGCTTTACAGTCTATGAAATCCATTCTAGTGCACCGAAAGAAACAAGTTGTTTTACTTTATTCCGAATTTTCAATTTTGTTCAGGTGGATAACCACATATGAAGAAAAATACTCTAAAAAGTACACCATTAAAACAAGTTGGAGGCAATATATTCTATATACCTCTCTTAGATTTACAACTCAATTAACAAATTACAAGTAAGCAGAATTTCTATAGTAAAGAAATTTGTTTAACTTTGACCAAGTGTTTTCAAATCATATAACCATATGTAGGTATTGTTGCCCCATGCCACGCATATAAAAATTCTTGTGATTTTTTTACCTCAATGTAATTGACACTGTTTCTTAAGTTATGATTTATTATTTTCATTTGTTTACATTCTTATTCCAGGCATTAGATAGGACCACCTTGTTGAATATTAACATAACTGTAAAGGAGTTGCCTATACAGCAGTTTTAAGGAAGTTAAACATTATCCCTGAAATAATATCAAGCAAATGTATCTTCTATACACACTTAACTAAACAATTTATGAAATTTAGTGTGATCTTCATGCATATGGGAATATCATATGCATATTTTAAAACATAGTATTAGTATGATCACAATGTTGGATGATTTAGGTTCAATAAGTGGAATATGTCATCTCACAGAAGGGAAAATCTTAATTTACAACATTACTCTGGAAGTAGCATGCAGAGCTTGCAGTTACTAGTTATTAATAATATAACTTGGCAGTTGTGTTTTGCTATTCTTTAGATCCTCTTTGAAAAGGAAGTATTTTCTCTACTTACGATTTGAAATCCCACTTTATATTTTTCATCCCTTAAAATCACATATTTGGAAATTACAAATTCATACTACATAATTATTTACCCTAAAATTTCACTAACCTTAGTACCGAAATAATTAATCTTTACGGGCTTAGCCAATAGTTTCACCATTTAGTTACAGTAAAGATGAAAAAATCTGTTTCTTTTTGCTCTAATTCAGAAATGTCTTGATAGATTAGGTAGTTATATAGGTAATTAAATAAATGGGTCTCATTATCTAGGCTTCCAGTTGAACTTATGTCAAAAATTTGAGTTTTCTAAATTGCTCTGAAGAACATCATATTACTAATAATAGAAGGTATACACATATAAAATTGACCTCAATAATCATACAATATGTTCAATATTCTAATTTTTATGTTTTCCTGTAACAAATTGGACCAATACAGGCATCCAGAACTTTAAAGCAATAACCTTAGTTATTAGTTGCTGTAAGAGCTTGGAAGTAGGAGTCAAATTGCTTGGATTTGAATTTGTGGCATCATTACAAATTACAAATTGTTGATCTACAACCTTGCGTAATGTACATAATCTTTTTTTGGCTCAGTTACCTCACCTACGATATGGGGCTATTAATAGCACCAAGCTGATAGGTATTTTATGAAGATAAAATTATTTAGTATATTAAAAATGCTAAATATTTAACATTTGTTAGAAATAACAATT
>NW_012148352.1:862107-863832 GCF_000956105.1 Propithecus coquereli
ACTTCAGATGGAAAAATGCTCAAAATGAATCTTCACAAATGTCCTCTGTTTTAACATGGGATGAACAAAAATAGTCCTCAACTTAATTATAAACCCAGAACCAACCCTTCTTATAATTTTCATTATCTAAAAATCAAGCAGACCATAATAAAAACAAACATGTCCAGTTTGATCAAGTAGCATAGGTGCATCCTTGACAAAGGTGAACAGAATGTTTTAGTAACACACACGTGCACACACGCACACACATACACACAAAGCACAAATATACACACCACCCGTGATTTATCCAGAAAGCATCTATAAAACCCCTTTATATATTATGGGTAACTGAGAGCTTGAAAGTAAAGCGGTGGGTTGATGGGTTGCGTTACTAATTATAAAATTTTGATTTGATTCTCTTAGTGACTTTATGCAATATTCCTCATTTTCTACCCTACAGAAATTAGCATATGTGCTGATGTTTGGGTGATAAACTATATTTGAAAATTAATAATGATTGTTCAGAAAATATGAAGTATTATGATGACATAAGTTTCTCTTAAGTGGCATTTTAAGCTGTGTATTTTATAAATGAACTACAAATATCACAGAAAGAGATTATTGTAATGTCTTTCACTGTATTTTCTATAAGCAATTTTCAGGAGCTGGTAATCTAAACAGTGATTACTCTACATGCTGGTTCAGGTGGAAATGTTAATCATATTTCTCTTTCTCAGGAATGGGGAACACAAAGACCACAAAATTTCTGCTGTAAAGATGATTTACTAAATGTTGAACATTCTTCTTTTCATTACTATGCGTTTATTTGGGGGAAGCAATTTTTGAATGAAAAGAGAAGCCACATGACAACCAGTAATTTGCAAACAAAAAAAGGTGGCTGCTTCAACACACAACAGTCACACAATACACATGCAACACAAGCAACACACATATGCACAACTCACATTCGTGTACACACACACAAACACACGTGATGCACTATCATAATCTACACATTCATGGCAAATTGCAAGCATTAAAGACATTACTTTAAGAAATGAATTTATTAAAAGGAAAAATAAAGATGTAAAGAAAACTACAGAGAGTTATAGATTTTGCAAACTGCCCTGTTCCACACAAAGTTATTACCCTTTTATATGGAAATACATCACCAGACAAACTGGCAAGTTCCTTTCCAAAAGATAATAAATGATATCATATATGCAACATACAGTTAGTCATGTTCCTTATAGTATTCTCAGGCTCATCACAGGATGTGGGACACAATAAATCCAAGAGACACTTGCTACATGAATAAATCAATGAATAAATATGCTGATTGGATGAAATAATAAAAATTGTGTATAATTTTGAGTTCTGAGCAAAAATGTCCCATAAATGCTATTTCTGTGTGTTAGAGAATCAATGAACATACAATTTAGTTATATTGCCAAATCTTTTCCCCCAAATAGTTGGTTTTCATCTAATTGATTGAAAGTATCTGCTAATTATTTTTATTCATTTACAATAGCTCTCAAATTTGCCATCTATTTCCTCTGCCTCTACCCTAGTTAAGAGTCTTATTATTTCAGGTCATAAAAAGTTTTTCAGGAATCTCCTCAACTCTAGATTCTCTCAATTCTGAACCATTATCCTGCATAAAAACACCAGGCTAGTCTTCTTAAGGCAAAGGTTTGGACAATTTACTACCTTGCTCAAACATCATCAATTCCCCAACCCCTG
>NW_012148352.1:863882-866142 GCF_000956105.1 Propithecus coquereli
GTCTGGCAAAGGTGAAGTAGGTTTTGTGCTGTCCCTGAGGGGTTTGTCCCTCTTTGAAATTATTTCACTCATTTGTCTTATAATCTCAGCTCTCAGATGGGCTCAAGAAAAGTTATGATTTTGTGAATTATTCTTTTTGTTTACAGAATTGGGACAATGTACTTTCACACCTTCCTATGTTGAATGCAGAAATGGAACTTCTCTCATAAGATTTTGATTTGTTTTCTTTCTAAAGGTTGCTTTCCTTGGTCTTATCTCTGTTTCCTTCATTTTAATTTCTTTTTTGTTTTTTCCTTTTGTTTGCTTTGGTATGTATCTTTCCTGTAGAGGCTTGTTTTTCAAATTTCTGGTGTCCTTTATTGAAATCTCTGTGGTTAATGTTAGGCACAGTCACTGGCGGGCTTGTAGCGGACTGTTTCATTGAGAGATCCCTCCTCAATGTCTATATTAGTTACCACATACAGAAATACTCACTTCTATTTTTGTCAGTTTGTACATTTGTGACAGGAACTGTTCTCAGAGGCAAGAGTGAACAAAAAAGCTGGGGTCTCTGTATTTAATCATCTTGTTTTCAGGAATTCTCTGGTCCAGAGTCTCTCATAATCTTCTTGAGATGGTGAGCTCTTCATCTTCTACTATACTAGGTCAAACATAGTATCCTGGCTATACAGGCTGAGGAAGCAGATCGTGTAGGTGTTCCTTAGACCGTTAAAATATTTTCCTGTTTTCTGATTCATCTTACAATCTCATCTTCAAAAGGAAATGTTGCATCAAATTTCCAAGTCATTCTGAGGTTCTGTGTTATGAATGGGGTGAGCACCACCACCACCACCATCGTTACCATCATTGTCATAATCATCATCAGTTTTCTCTATGTCAGGGGCTTTCCTACCTATGTTTAGGCATTATTCATTTGAAAGTAGGAAGAATTCTATGAAGTATTACTGCTGGCACCCAAATTTAAAAGAATATAGAACTAAGGTTTTGAGTGGTAAAGCCACTATTTAAATATATGCAGTCTAACAAGAGCACCAACTCTTTACCACTATGCTATCATTGGCACTACAAAATTATTAATTAAACACTAATAACTTATCTTTGAAATGCCAATAAGTATCAATATTAGTTATGTTTCACCTCATATATTGTGGCTTACCCATGGTTTGCCAGGCTGCTACTAAACCTTTTTTATCAGTCTTTGGAAACAGTTAACCCAGATTTACTAACATTAGTCAAATAACTTAACCTTAAAAATAAAAGGCTATATATTCATATTTTATGGCCATTGGAAAATAGGAGCAGAAAATCCTGTTCCCATAAAGCCTCCATTTTAACAGAATGCTTGAAACTAAATATGTGCTCATTCCATGTAACTTACTATGTAACCACTTTTACTATTTTGTACTTGACATCTTTGTGTGGTCAACAACTTGTTCCAATTTGTGCCAGTCTTTCTTGTCTTAGCACTGAAATTCTCCAATTCTAGAAACCCTCTGTCCCAGGAAAACTAGGATGATTGATTACCCTAGATCTTTATTACATTTCTAAGCATTTAAAAGCATAGAGGTTAGACTACAAATAAGGGAATTCTATATACAGGTTTGAAAATACATAAGATTTTAAAGCTTTAGAGTAAAATAATCATGTTGATTTGATCACATAAAGTTGGAAGTTCATGAGATGTATCTTCACAGAGCCTTTTTTTCTTTATTACTGTAATAATATTGATGATCACCTAAAATTATTAAAAATTTTCCTATTTGGAGTTCACAGAAATAGATGTCCACTTCAGAAAATGAAATGTTTTTCCTTTGAAAGAGGAATCATTTTAGGATGGAAACGTCCAGACTCACAGTGTAAGTTGGAGGGCAGTGGAGACACAGAATAGATGTGGGCAAAGTGGGCAGGAGAATGTCAGTGGAGAGAAATACCAAGAAGAAAATTGTGTAGATAAAATAAGAGAGTGGTGTGTCTGCTCATGTTGGCCTTGAAGGCTTAGTCAAGGGTTCAGTTTTTTGGGTATATGAAAACAAGGTCAGTTTATGAAATGATGAAAGGGATCTTTTATGAAGAACAAACTACCCAGATATGTTCTCTAAGGAGAGAAGGATTAGCTAGAAAACTATGATACAGAAATTGGGTTCTTCTAGACCATGGCTAGTTTTGAAAAAGGAGAAAAGGAATCAACCATACTTGGGGGTTAAATAGTCCTGGCAGGAGGGGAGACAACTTCTCACCACTCTTCTCTTCCTTTGTTCCC
>NW_012148352.1:867557-869597 GCF_000956105.1 Propithecus coquereli
TACTTAGCGCCGATAGTGGAGAAATATATAGATAAATATAAACTATTAATATGAATATGGTTATTAAGTGACTCGGATCAGGAAAACTAGTATTTCTCTATGGATCAGTGAGCTTTGTGGGTCACTTTCTGTACTATAGATTTTCACTGGGATGCACTGTTCAGGAAAGGTCTTTGTTTAAAAATATATCACTTTGCCACCAAAATAAACCTACCAAAGAATATAATTGGTAAAGAAAAAAATATTCTGACACTTGTTATAATGGTAAGGAAGACTATTCAGGTCTATTGTGATAGATGTCAATATAACACAATAAGAGAGAGAGATCGAGGGCAATTCCAAATACAAAAAGGAAAAAGAGGGCATTCATAGCCAAAGAGAAGAGTGAAGGAGTCAATGGATGGAAAATTACCAAGAGAAGATATCAAGTCTAGAGCGATTCTTGCTAAACTGACCTAATAGGATTCTTTTTAAGAGTAGGCCAAGGTGATCAGATATCACCCAGGAGATGGTAGGGGGTGAGGAATTTGAGCACACACTAAGGGTGAGAGAATTCTCTCTAAACTGAGTTAGCATGATTCTTGCTAAAACTAGACATTGCAGGAATGGAAATGGAAGCACAAGAATGGGGTCTGGTTGAGAAGAGGGCTCAAAGGAGCCAGAATGAAGTTTGGCCAAGGAGAATCTTTTTCATAACCTCGTGGTGGAGCAGAACATACAACCCAGTCATCCACTTGAGGGGTTGCAGAAGCAGTATGAAACAAACAACGGCCTTTGTTGAGCACTGGTGGCAGAGGTAGGATCAGTTGCCATCCCACCTGGGGTTTGAGTGAGAATGCCAGACAGACTGCAGTGACAGCCCATGTGAAGGCTGGAGGCAAGCTCTGGGCAGGCTGGCACTACTGTGGCAGTGCAGCTCCAGCAGAGCAAACATCAAGCGAGAGTCTGGAGAGAACAGCAGAGGTAGGTAGCATAAGAAGCAGCCGGGGTTGATAAAAGAAAGCAGATAAGCCATGTCCTAGGAGGCACACAGATGTTTCAAACAGGAAAGGAAATACAAATGTGAATCTCAGATGCTTTCTTCCCATAGGTGGGGGCTTATGAGATAGTGATATCTAATCAAATTGACCTTATTTGTACCCACAGGCTGTTGAAGCCTAGGGACTTTCAGCTACCAAAATAATAATTCAGAACAAACAAAAGCCATAAATACATAGATAATAAAAATGTGAATAAAATAAAAATAAGCTCATCTTTTATGTATTTTACCAACTTCCACTTATCAGAATCTGAATTATGAATGATGAAGGTGATAAAGTTTTCAAAGACAATGGCAAATGCAAGTGAGAAAATTAAAGATTGCACGGAATGCAGAGACAAATAAACAATTATAATGCAAAGTATTTCCTCTCAAATAAGTTATATAGCATTTTCACCTGCAGTAGATAGTCTAACTGATCAATAGAGGATATTACAACAGATACAACTTTGCATTCATTCACTCCTCTCTCAATGAGACGGTTTTTGTGTGACTAGAAGAATGCGTAGCCCTATCTAGCTATTGGAAATCACTGAGTCATTGTCTGGGTAGTGCTTTGGCAGAAGAATGGCTGAGAATGCATTTCAAATATTGGCAGAGGCAATTCCTCTCTTAGAAATAAAGTTATAACTGAACAAGACAGAACAGAACACATGAGACATTATGACCCATGAAGCAGGTCCAGTTTGGTGGTGGGACTTCGTATGAGTCTTCCTCTGTGGATGGGCCCTCCTGCTGCTCCTGCTGCAGCTGAACACTCTGAAAGCTGTGGCTCAGCTTCTCTTCACTTGGCTTGTTCTTATGTTCATGGAATAATCAGCGAGTAAGTTGTTGGTGCTTGTTTTGTACCTGGGATGGACTCAATAGCCATGGGAATGCAAAGGAAGTGAAGGACCCCATTCCTGTCATATGAGAACTTTTGGTTGAGTTAGGGCTGGAGGATTAACATACATGTTCAATAAAGAAACTGCAAGAAATTTTTTTTTTTTCTTTTTTTTTTT
>NW_012148352.1:871732-872573 GCF_000956105.1 Propithecus coquereli
CTCCCAGCTCCATCCCTGAGACTTCACCACAGCTGCTGAGCAAGCAACTCCACCCTAGAGGCTCCAGCACTGCCCCTGGGCCCCAAGACTCTACTCCTGAGGGTGAATAGCTGCTAAGACTCTAGCACTGCTGTTGGGTCCTAAGGCTCCACCCCCAAGGCTTTAGTGCAGCCCGTGGACCTCAGGGCTCTGCCCCTGAGGCTTCACCACTGCTCTCAGACCCTTGGGAGCTAATTGATGGGTACACACAGGCAGAAAGAGATGTAAAGGTCACTGGAAATCAAGAAAAGGGGGGGAAAGATAGGAGAGAAGTAAAAATCTACCTATCGGGTATGATGAATACTATTCTGGTGATGAGCACAATAAAAGCCCCAACTTAAGCATTATAAAATGTATCTATGTAACAAAAACATGTGTACCGCCTTAATATTTTGCAATTTTAAAAATGTGCTTTCTATTAAATAAAAGTTTTATCACAATAAAATCAATTTTTAAAAAGTCAATGTTTCCCTTCGATTCTATAATTGATTTTGGACGCGAGAAATATAAATTCACATTAATTTGCCAACCTAGCATAAACAAGAATTGATGAGATTTCTTTGACAGTTCTTCTTCCAACACTGTTGTCAAAGGTCCATCCTGGGTCAGGGACAGGGTCTACGTTTGCTGGATTAATGGAACAACCATATAGAATGCCAATAGATTAAACCAGCCATGATGGGCATGATAAGTAAATTAGTTGTCTGGGTTAAATACGTTTCTCACTAAAAATAAAAATTATTTATATAATATGTGAAGGTATTTTGAATGATATAAAAAAGTTATGACACTGTCGAATTGC
>NW_012148352.1:884734-887063 GCF_000956105.1 Propithecus coquereli
TAAAAACTATATCTTCTTTATGTTGCCATCTGCAGCTCACAGCACTTAGTATCCAACTGGTGCTCAAGTAATATTGATGGCTATACCATACTGATATGTATTTGACCTTGCATGCCTCAGGTAAATCATAACATTCTGCTTTTTGTTTCATTGTTTGTTCTTCTTTTCTTTCAAGAATTTTCTTCCAGAGCAATTCAGATTATCAGGTGGGTTTCTATACCAATGAAGTCTAAGGTGTGTACTGCATATTTAAATAATTTATTTACAAATACTTATGGGCCACGCACTGGCTTCCATGCTTCAGTGAGTGAAAAGGTGAATAGATTGTGATTGCAAGAAGTTTAAAATCCAAAAAGGACAGCTGTCTGTTAAAGCCAACGACACTCAAAATCTAGTAGATGTTGAATGGTGAGTATGCGAAGAGCAAAGTAGGTATTACAGGTAATAGCATGACAAAACACAGAAATACATGAAAGAAGTGAGCCTGGCTCATGAACAGTGGATTCAGCTTAAATATACACTACAGTAGACATGTTTGGGAAGAAAGATGATTCTCACATTTCAAAGAACTGTGGAGTCAGACAAGCCATTGCATTCCAGTTCTGCAGTTTATTAGGACATTATGGGTTGTATTAAATTTCTGTGAGTGTTTGAGAAGGACCTGAGTAAGAACATCACAGTTTGCTATAAATATTAAGTGGGATCATGAGTGTAGTATATGTCTATTATAGTTCCCAGAACATATGACTCAATAAAAGTTACCTTCACTGATCACTAAGATATAAAAAAACAGTGAAAGTATTTGAGCAGAGCTAGAGTTGTATGTTAAGAAATCTTCCATATTCAAGAATAAAACTAATTTTAACACCAGGGATACTTCAAATAAAGAAAGAATGAAGGAGGGTAGCATTTGTGGAATGGGAGTGAATAGATTTAAGTGAAAGTATGGGAACAAAATAATTTAGGTTTGTATACAGGAAAAAACTGTGGCCTTGGGTTTGAACCTTGGATCCCTCTCTGATTCCCCACTTCTAGCTGCATATCTGGTTCTGTATTTACTTATCTGTGATAAACAGTGAGCTAATAAACCCTCAGTTCTTTTCCAGTTTTAAAAATATTATATTTCTATGATTAGATTAGGTAGACAACAGAATTAGTAGATAAAACATGGCATCAAAATTTCAAACATTAGTGACAGAAAAGTAGCATCAAAAATATATAATCTGAAGAACAGGAATAAGAATTGGTTTAGAGGGAAGAATCTTGCTTCTTGTCCTCTTTATTTTAGTACATTGTGATTTTTATTTGCCGTCAGAAAATTCAAGTGAAAATGTTCAGGAGACAATTGGGAATATGGACTTGATACTTCAGAGAGAAGATGTACGACAGGAGTTGATTTGGAAGTCCTCTGCAGAAAGGGGACAGTGGGTGCTTTGATAGTGAATGATATCACAGAGTAAAAGTTTCACAGAAAGGAAAAAAGCAACCCAAGGACAGAGCATTTGCCAAGACCCATGTCTAGGCAGTGTCAAAGGAAGAAGAATCAGGAAAGGTAATAGACTTTTCAGTGAAGAACTTTATAAATGTATGTCATGAAATTAAAAAAAAAGAATTTCAAGAAAAAGTAATTCTTCATATTAATATTTACTAGCTGTTATTGAATGATCATAATAACCACACAAGGGTAGTGTTAATAAACCAATTATTATTAGGAATATGAGTGCTAGAGATGTATTAGGGTATTAGACTTTGCCATTTTTCTCCTAGCTTGAAAATGACAGATCCATGATTCAGACTTAGACATTTCTGATGCCGGGAGCCATGTACTCTTAGTTATTACTATAGTAAGACCAAGAAAGATGAAGAATCAAAAAAGCCTATTGAATTTGATGCTTGGGAAAGTGTCATGTGTCTTTCAGAGAACACAGTCAAAGGACCAATTTTGGAAGGTATGGCGAAAAGCTAGAAACAATAGAAAAAATCTACTTCAGTAAGATAGGTAGTAAGGTCATAAGGTAATACTTTATAAGTAATAGGGAAAACAAATTTAATGGGTAGTAACTTGAGAGGGTAACAAAATCAAAGGAAAACATACCATGTAACAATGTGATCTGACCTAATGTTTAGGAAGCAAAAAGAGAAAAATAGGAAGCATAAAATCAAAGAAATTAGAAATAAGGCTCTCTCTTTATATTTTGTAAAAACTGCACTCTAGAGTCATGATTTGCTTAGGTTCAGACTCTGGCTATGTCATTTGCTGGCTGTTTGACCTTACAAAACTTATTTATTTATCTGTGCCTAAATTTCCCTATCCATAAAATGTATATAA
>NW_012148352.1:888270-890096 GCF_000956105.1 Propithecus coquereli
CTACTTGGATTTCTAAAACATTTCAAACTCAACACATCTAACACGACACTGCTGATATTATCCCCATTTTTCCAAACCAGTTCCTCTTGTAGTATTTTACAGTTTTTTTCACCTCTGTTGAAAGAAGCTGAACATTTCCAGGTTTCAAACCCAAACTTTTCATGCTGTTCCTAACTTCTTCCTCTCTCTCTCTCATCTCTTTCTATCATCTCAATCTCTCAGCTCTATCTCTATCTCTGTCTCTAATCATCTCTATCTCTACGTCTTCTCCATCTCTTTCTACATATCTGAAGCCCAATCTATCTAGCAAGTCATATTTTACACTAACTATACTCACAATTTTAATATTTTGCATTCCTCATCCCCTCACTTTTCTAGGCCATCACTATTTCTCACATGAATTAGCACAATAGCTTCCAACCATATTCTTTGCTTCTTTACTTAGCCACTATTTTCAATACAGCACCAAAAGTGAACACTTTAAAATATAAGTTAGACTATTCTATTTTTTTGTTCAAAACCCTGCAGGGGCTTCCTATATTACCCAGAGAAAAATCCATAGTCCTTAAAGTGACCTATGTATCAGCCAGACATTTCCATAGTAATGCTGGGTAATGGGATATTGTAGAACTTAAAGTAAATCATTTATTTTTATTTGCTTATCTATGGTGTGGCTGTTGGGGAGGAATTGGGGGCGAGGTATCTTTGTTGATATTGGCCAGACTTTATCGGGCTTGGCTCCAGGCTCTAGGTTTGTTTCATGTGTGCATCACAGCTTCATTTTCTCTGACAAGTGATCTGCACAAGCCATGATCTTTGCATTTTGATGGCGAAATCACAAGAGTAAGAACAAAATCTTGTGATACATTTTAAAGCTTAAACTTGGAAGTGTGTAACGTCACTTCCACTCACATTCCATTGACCAACTCATATGACTACATTGGCAACGAATTTGGAAACAAGGATGGGGAAGGAATTAGAAATAATCATTTGATCTATCACAACTGACAAAGACGTGATCTGGCCACTCATTTCCTCCCACTCAGTGTACTCCAGCTACGTCTGTCTCCTTTCTGTTTTTTGTGCATGTCAGCCAAGATCAGTCTACAGAGAATATATAATTGCTTTTTTCTTTGCCTATAATACTCTTCCTGTGGATTTCTACGTTAACTAGTTCCTTTATTTCCTTCAAGTCTTCACTCAAAGATCTCCATCTCAGTGAGTCTTTCCCTGGACACCTATTTAAAATTTCAAATTTTCCCATATTCTTTGCATTTTGTATTTCCCTCCCCTGTTGTAATTTTTGTTCCCTTTAATATCTATTACTAAGTAATCTACCATTTTTTACTTGTCATACTCATTTCTTTCTATTCCATTGAAATATATGCTTTATAAGGGCATTAATTTCTTTATGCTTTGTTTATCACAGTTCAAAGATTTCAAATAACTATCTATTGACTGAATGAATGAAGATGAATATCCAAGTCAACATGAGTTCCCTAGCTGGATCTTTCCTCCTACAGATGAATTGATAGGCAATCTAAACCAGACACTGGACTCGCCAAATTGTATCAGGAATCTCTGTTAAATATGATACCAATTTTTTGCCCTCAGCCAGCTCATTTGTAGATGTTTCCATTGAAGATATTTCAATCTTGTTAGGCCTCATTGCCTGTTCTTATAAAGCAAACACTTCAAACATCCCTGATTTCCAAATACACCTTTTTCATGCTCTATCTCTTCACCACATTCATCTCTATTCTCACACTCAATCTTATTTCTTTGAACTTCAAATGAAGTAAAGTCAGGAAATTCCTTTATGCTTG
>NW_012148352.1:890146-891982 GCF_000956105.1 Propithecus coquereli
CTGATTGGATGAAATAATAAAAATTGTGTATAATTTTGAGTTCTGAGCAAAAATGTCCCATAAATGCTATTTCTGTGTGTTAGAGAATCAATGAACATACAATTTAGTTATATTGCCAAATCTTTTCCCCCAAATAGTTGGTTTTCATCTAATTGATTGAAAGTATCTGCTAATTATTTTTATTCATTTACAATAGCTCTCAAATTTGCCATCTATTTCCTCTGCCTCTACCCTAGTTAAGAGTCTTATTATTTCAGGTCATAAAAAGTTTTTCAGGAATCTCCTCAACTCTAGATTCTCTCAATTCTGAACCATTATCCTGCATAAAAACACCAGGCTAGTCTTCTTAAGGCAAAGGTTTGGACAATTTACTACCTTGCTCAAACATCATCAATTCCCCAACCCCTGTGTCAACAGAATAATTTCCAGACTCTTTATCTTTGCATTCAAGTTCCCTCTAGATGCGAGTGCACACTATCTTTCTGGCTCATCTACCTCTACATCTCTCTTTGTTCCCCTAATCAAGTCTACTTACGATCCCTGTAACACACATTGCACTTTTCCACTTCCATATTTCTGCTCACATTGAGTCCCTTTCGAAAATGCCATCCTCTATGCTCCATTCCTTCCCTTTATCTTATCAAGCCCCAGTGCATACTATGTTTATGCTACAAAGACTTCCCTGATGGCACCTGGAAATAATCTTTCTTCTGAGCAACCATAGCACCAATTGTCTCCACTACATTTCCTAAAATATATTCATGATACAGCATTAGTTCTGTGAGATAATAAATGTTACCAGCAAATGTCTAACAACATTTGGAAATCTAAACAGAAATTCATTGAAAAAGATTCTTTTCAAGAATGGTTCCAGCAGAATTAGACAGAATGGAGCACTGATCAGGGAACCCATGTTGTACAAAGCATCTGAGGTAACTGGCATTCTGACAAACACAATATGTGAGAAAACACTTGTCTAGGACAATTCCATGACATATATTTATGGCCTGAATTATCCATTTATTTTTGCCTATGTAGCTGAACATATCCCTTCTTTGTGTTATTGCTAGAATTTTTAGGTTAGCATTATTGTGGTAACCTTGTTCCTGGTATCATATTATCGCTTTACTTTTATTTCTCACGATATCACGTTTGTTACATATTTCCAACATATTTTATCTTAGCATATGCCCTAAATTACTCTAAGCTACTGTATTAATTTCCTATTGCTGCTGTTACCAGTTAGAACAAACTTGGTGGCTTAAAACAACACAAATTGCTGATCTTTCCATTCTGGAGGTCAGAAATCTAAAGTGGATCTTCCTGGGCTAATATCAAGATATAGGCAGTATATGTACCTTTCTGAAGAGTCTATGGGAGAATCCATCTTCTTGCTTTTTCCAGCTCCCAAAGACTACCCTCATTCCTTGGCAAGTGGCTCCCTCCATTTCAAAAATCAACAATGGTCTGTTATACTTTCTTGCCCTGACTCTGACCCTTCTGCCTCCTTCTTCCACTTTATAAGGGCCCTGCGATCACATTAGGCCCACCAGACAATCCAAGGTAATTTCCCTGTCTCAAGGTCAGCTGATTAGCAACCTTGATTCCATCTGCAACTTTAATTCCTCTTTGCCTTGCAACATGGCGTAATCATAGTTTCTGGAGATAAGTATGTAGACATCACTGGAGACTCATTAACCTGCTTACAATAGATACCTTAAACTGTTGTGGACTAATGTGTGACATACCAATGTATAAAACATAAGTAAAAATAATTACAATGTTCTTGGGGCACATAATTTATCTTCTTTTATAGATTATAAATGAGTAGGCAGC
>NW_012148352.1:895927-897867 GCF_000956105.1 Propithecus coquereli
CACGGACTGCTCCCAAAGTGTGTCACCAAATCTGCATATAAAGGAGTGTGCTGAACACAGATGGGTGTTGATATTCGAGGCCATAACAGTTTGCAGGTAGAGTTTTACAGCATGAATTTGAAGTTTATGTTAAAGATTATTTGGGTAACACTTCTATGGTTCTAGTTGATCCTTCTGCTTGCAACATAACTGCAAACCAGTGACTGGAATACAAAGAGGAACTAGGTAAAAATCTCAGCAAAGGGCCTGAAACCTATTCCAAAAGCAAGAAGTACCCCAATTATGTAAATTGGGCCAGCATGAGGGATTATGGAGAAGACTACACTTTTCTGAGTACATAAACATCAGAGAGTTGGCTATATTCACGTGATTATATTTATCCATATGTGTGATAAAGGGTCTTAGCTTCTACAAATGAGCAGCTTTAGGTAACTATATTAATAAAGAAAGAGAAAAAGATGAAAAGAAAGTGAGAAGAGAAAAATGAAAAATTAGATGGGGAAGAAAGCAGAAATAGAGGGAGAAAAAAAGTAGAAAGAGTTTTGTTAAAAGACTTTCAACTTATGAAAAGGGTGAAGAGGGTGGATAAATGTGATATATGAGAGTCCAATGACAAACCTTGCTGTCTTTAACGTTTTTTAAACTAAAGAAGAGATTTTCCCCCCATTTGTGCAAAGAAGAAAAGAGAGCCTGGACAAAGCTATTTCCTGTTCTGACCTTGCCAGCGTATACACTTTAGTAACCGATGCCTTGGAAAAGCTGTGGGATGGCGAGAGTAATGATATCCTTTGGAAGAAGCAGAAAGAATTGGCTGGACAATGGCAGTGAAAAGCAGTAAGGCAGTGTTGAAAGATACCAAAAAGCTTCATTCCTTTATTCATCTATTCATTCATTCATCCAATTGTACAAAGTCATAGGGTAGGCACGGTCGCTTTCCTCAAGAAGTCATTGTCAAAGGGACACAGAAAGACATATTTCTAAAGTAATCAGTTGAATTTTATGAGTCTACAAAGTAAAAGTACATATAAGAAAGGGGAAAAAAATAACTCAGGGAATCAGGGAAATGCATGTTTGTTCAGATTGTCAACGAAATGCTCACTATCCTCACTTTGGTAATGTTCTAAGAACAGGGATGCATGGTGAAGATAAAAGTCAAAAAATACAATATTTGACAACCAAGAGTAAGTGAAAGAAGCAATGCTGGAGGCAGAGAGTGGGTAATTTCTCTAAAGCATAGAGCTCAGAGAAGAAACAGCTTGGCTTCTCTTTCAAAACATATGATCCAAGTTCTTACAGTCTTAAAATAACTGAAATTCATAAAAGTACATAAATTACAATTAAGGCATAATCAAACAGGTTTAACTTCAGACATGAAACGAATCACTGGGCAACTACAACAAGCTAGCAGTTTTGAGACCAGCAGTTTCTCATAAAAGTGGAACTCTAATTTGGATAACAGAATAGAGGCAGAGTGAAGACACTGTGTCTCTTTTTGAGTAAGTGCTTTTGTTACTAATAGAAAAGAACTGCATCCTGTTATCCTGAAGTAGCATTACAATATGTGGCGGCCTCTAACTAAATCAGAGAGGGATAGTTAAGAGGATATATAACTATTTGATGTATTGACTTCTGGAACACCATTGTACGTTAGGAAGCCAATAAATAAATTTTTGAAAAGTAAGGATACATATAATTAAACTTAACTGAAAAGATAAAATAACCAATTCTCATACTGCTACACCTAAACTTTCAAGCTTGCATCTATAAATATGAAGCAGAGTCTAGTTGTTTATGCAGGTGTCAGAGTCTCCTGAAGGATAGGATTTAGTTATTAATAAATCATAACATATGAGAGGGATATAATGTAATACCTAGGCTAAGAAATTGTATAGCCATAAGAACTCTCACCTGTGTTGGAAAGTAAATCGCTCTGGGGAGCC
>NW_012148352.1:897917-899332 GCF_000956105.1 Propithecus coquereli
AAAAAAAAAGAGCTAAGTTTCAAAATCCAAGGAAGAGAGTCAGTGGAGGTTTTTAATCACAGATGTCGACATTTCCACCTAACATTTGTTGAGAACTCACTTTACGCATCATCCAATTTTATGAGGTGAGAGTTATTACTTTTTTTTTTTCATTTTATTTATTTTAGGGGAAGGGTAAATGGAAAAAAAGAAAATATAAGACTTGGCATAGGTCACACAGCTTCCTCATCTAAGAATTGGGATCATGAACCAAGTCACTCTGGATCCAGAGCTGTGCTAACAACTGGATCCAGAGTTGTGCTAACAACAACTCTGCTATAGAAAAACATAGACTATGACAACACAACCAAGCATTTCTGAGCAGGAATGGAGACCTTCCTAGAGAGCAGTTTGCCCAGATGCTGTCCTCTTTCTGCAAAAGACTAAAGAGACAGCTTTTCACTAGACCAGCACAGTATTCCCCAAACATTAAGAAGCAGCTGTAGGAAGCATTTTGTAAACATATGGTATTTGTATAATTAATGTTTAAGTAGAAAATTAGCTTATAGTTACAGAATTCCAGTTAGAAAACCTGAAATTTCCTGAGCCGAACTCATGATACCCGTTTTTCTTTCCTCCCAAACCTCCTATTCCCGTTATAGCTTGCCCAGTCTATGGCGACTAGAAAACTGGTTGTTCAATTCATCATTTGGAAAATAACCTTGAGAGGTCCTTTGTTTGTATGCAGCTCCCCACATTCTTTCCTTAGATATCTTAGATACCTCTCCTACGTCCATTGCCACCACTCAGGCTTAGAACCTCCGACACGGTGATAGCTGCCTAATCACTCCCTCAGTCCAGCTCGTCTTCCATTTTCCAGACAGATGACCCTTCTTAAAATAGAAATCTAAGTATACTTTTCCTTTGCTTAAAAAACTTCAATAAATTTTAAGCTGAAATAATACAATTACCTTCAAGATGAAATCCAGTCTCCTTTACTATACCTCTAAATGTTTCCACAATTAGCCTCTGTCTACCTCTCTAGTCTGAATTCTCATTTTAATTTTAATGCTAAAGCCAAATACCTGCACTTCTTTGCCACTGCAAACTTATGTATGTGCCTTTCGTTATCAAGGAATATGAGACCCTTTTATTTTCCTGGCTATATCCTATTTTCTTTTTGAGAATTCATGCAATATTAATTATTTAATACTTCTTTTAGAAATTTCTTACTTCAATTTCCAGCTACAATGTAAAAAACATTTTTTCTATGTGACAGCAAATTCTATAAGTTTACTGCCATTTATGGCAACATTCAGAGAATAAGCAGTTAGGATCAGCTAAATAAAAAAATTAAAAATAAAAATTGAATAGTGTCAGTACTTTTATCGTAAGTTTAGAAAGGTTTTAGAATATCAGTGAGGAAATGGTCTATT
>NW_012148352.1:910173-912222 GCF_000956105.1 Propithecus coquereli
TAGATTAAAAAAAATATTCTTATTTTTAATAATTTTGTCTCAACTGCGAAAACCATAAAATGTTCCAGGAATCCCAATATGTTAATCTTGTAAATAATATTTCTAGACACTGCTTCTCACACCCAGATGGAACATACACATTCTTTGTCAGACAAAAGGAATCTGAATTTTAAAGCTGAACTTAAGGACATGATTTGCATGCCTACACAAGTTCTATAGAACTTTTTTAATTCTTATCTAATCCTGGTCTAATTCTTACAAATTGTGTATCATATATCTTAATTGTTTTTTTAAATGTATAGTCTTGATGACTACAATGAACTAACAAAAATATTGATAATTTCTATCATGCACTTAGGTTGTAGAATGCTAAAATAACTATCTGAATAATTCAGAACTGGATAGATTAATATTTTAACCTTTTGTAATTTTAGGAAATTTTTCAACCTTCCCTCTACACATACAAGAGTAAGCCTCTCCAGCCTCCCCCACTAAAATTAACTATTATTCTCTCCTTTTTCCTTTTTCTCCTCTTTCATTTTTCTCTTGCTACTTCTAGTCTACAATTGTTTTCTTATTATTTTGTGTCACTTTCAATTGAGAATAACTCCTTGAAGACTCTGCTTTTTATGCTTTGTGTCAGCCACTGTGACCTAACATCTTTTTACATCCCTGTCTATACAACCTAAGTAGAATTGGAACTGACCATCAGATCCTGTGTATTCAGTTCATGGCAGCCTGTCAGAAATGCCCTGTAAGTAATGTGGCTTGTATTTCAAAAGTTCTGCCAATCACATAAACCACAAATGAATCTTCCAGACACAGCTATTTCTAAAGCTGTTTATGAAGAGGCATAGACTATATCTCAATGATTACACATGGTTATATTCTTTCATTTTGAGATGAAAATGTGTAATGCTCTATGAATCATTATTATTCACGATAGTAATAATAGCACTACCATCCAATGAAACAATAGCAATAATGGCTCTGGTTTATACTTTGCAACTTAAAGTGACTCATTCAATTCTCACAATAGCTAATAAATACTTGTAAAATACATGCTAATTTAGTCTACTAATAAAAAGTGCTGTGTAAATGTACAATAATTATATAACAATACTAACACTGTGTTCACAAGTTAATGAATAATGAACTACTTTTTAAAAATGACCTCAATCTTGATTTTTAGAATTAGGTTTATAAGATTTTTTCTTTTTTTAATTTTCTTGTAAGAAAGGGCAAAACTAAAAATTAGTTTTATACTCAAGTGCAATGCATTAAAAATTGAATTTTCACACTTTAGAATTGGGGACTTAACTGCTACTGAAAATGGCATTAATATGATAATGATATGCTAAAAGAAAATCTTTCATTCCTTATTTTTTCTAGCCTGAGTATATTTGATTTTCTTTACATTTTTATCTGTCAGGCATAGGCGATAGCCTCAAAACCTTATAGTGAATCAGTGATACAGTGATCACCATATTATCCTACACATAATAGCAACCTAAGCCAAGTTGCCAAGCCTGTATGCATTCTTTGAGTCTTTGGCAGAAACACAGATGAAAAAGACATTGTCAAGTTGCTTATAATCAAGTAAAAGGGAGAGAGAGAGAGAGAGAGAGATCGAAAATCATTCAGATGCACAATGTATGTGAACCTTTCCACCAAAGAGGCCTCACTTAGAATCTGCAGCACTTTGTAACATCTCTCTCTCTCTTTCTCCTAATGTCTGCTGCACCTTAAATCTACTGTGGTGCCCTCACTGTCCAGCCATGGTCCCCTGTCCTCTGTCTTTTCTCCCTCATCTTTTCAGTCCTTTATTCCTTAAATTGAGACAGCTGCTTTCTTAGGAAGCAATAGTTCTTCTTTTCAAAAAGTAAAAGTACAGAGAAAGCTAGTGGACATATGTGGACTTGTCTTTGACATTTGAAAAAAAAGGAAATTTCTACACTAAATGATATTGCTATGTCCCTCATGAATAACTCTAATATAATGGTCAAGATGGTCAAGAGTGAGTTTTCTGGGACCTGGAATGTCTGGTTC
>NW_012148352.1:918114-919259 GCF_000956105.1 Propithecus coquereli
ATTCGCCCACACCCTTTATGATGAATCGGTAGATGCAGTAAAAGGATGTGCAGGATGACCTCCCTGTCTGTAGGTGGCACTTGCAGGGAGGAGCGAGCTGCGGTGCTGTTTTTGGGTCTTGTAGCTAGCACTCATTCCTCTAGAGAGGCCTTCTTGTGCCTCCGGTGGTGGGTGGGGCCCTGGGATTTCCAGGTGTGTCCTTATTCTCCCCCTCAGTGGGAGGAGTGAGTCTGGGTGGGGATGGGTTGGACAAGCCTGCCCTCAGGCTTCACAACTACTGCTAGCAGGTTCAAAGGTCTACTCTTTGTTTCTGTGCAAAGCTGCTGGGAGGGGCTGAAATGTCTCCAGTCAGCTGAAAGTCTGGCCTTGTGGGCTGGGGCTGTCCAAGACCCGCACTCTGGAGCCGGTCTCACTCCCCTCCACTCTCCCCCTCTCTGTGGCCTCTCCCAGGCCTCTGCCAGCAAGTGGGACCTCAGGCCAATGGACCACCCCTGGCTGTGATGTGGGCCGGGAGGTCCCTACCCAGGATCGTAACCTGAGCTGTCCTTATTCTCCACCTCAGTGGGGGCAGGACCAGGAGTGAGTCTGGTTGGGGCTGGGTTGGGCAAGCCTGACCTCAGGCTCCACCACTGCTATTAGCAGGGGTCAACTTCTGCTCTTTGTTTCTGTGCAGAGCTGCTGGGAGGGGCTGAAATGGCTCCACTCAGCTGAAAGTCTGGGCTTGGGGGGTGGGGCTGCCCAAGACCCGCACTCTGGAGCAGGTCTCGCTCCCCTCCAATTTCTCCCTCTCTGTGTCCTCTACCAGGCCTCTGCCAGCAAGCGGGGCCTCAGGCCAATGGATCTCCCCTGGCTGTGACGTGGGCTGGGAGGGTTCCCTACCCAGGATTGTAGCCTGAGCTGGGTGCACAGCCCTCTTTTAGGAGGAGGATTGCCGGTCAGGCACGCTGATCTGCCCCTGAAGGCACACACTCCTCAGTAGGCTCTTTCACAGATGTCTCCTCCGTGCTCCAGGGTAGTGCGATCGTGACCTGGGTTTATGGGGTCTGGTCTGCTGGGCTGACCCCTGGACACTGGAGATCAATCCCTGACCCTGCCAGGGGGAGAGGTGCTGGTCTTGAATCACCTGCAGGGTGCCCAAGCTGGAT
>NW_012148352.1:920949-922375 GCF_000956105.1 Propithecus coquereli
TCAGTAATCTAGCTAGTAGCAGCTTATCTTGGTGGTTTTGTCTCATGGTCTCTACTGTGGCTGCAGGCTGTTCCCAGATGTCAGCTTCTTGTTTTAGCTCCATGTCATGGGGGCATTCCCATAGGGCTGCCTCATGACATGGCAGCTGGGTTCCTCCATAGCAAGTGGTCCAAGAAAGAACCAGCACCCAAGGCTGAAGCTCCAGTTTGTAAAAACCTAATAACGGAGTCTCTTACCATCACTTCTGCCATATTATAGTGAGGAGAGGACAAGTCATTAAGTCTAGTATCAAAGAATTTGTCTATCTAACTTTAAAACCATTACAGCGATGTTGTTGAATTGGCAAAATTGCTTTTTTGTACACAACTAAAGCATTTTATTTTTCTTTTGCATGTCTTTTTACAAGGCTATTGAGACCTTTTCTGATCCATATCCTTATCCTTACCTATTTCCTTTCCTTCATAACATTACATTACTTGCATATTTCATAATTAAACACTGTATATTGTTATCCAAACTATAAATGAAACTCCTGGAATATATCATTGCATGAAACTGTGACACAGTACTGAACCAGCCCTCCAGGATGTCAGTAATTCAGGGTACAAGATTAATGACTATCATTTACAAGCTTATCCCACATAATTTTGTTATCTTTATTTTAAAAAAGATACCATGTGGCACTCAAAATATTGTTCAGATCTACAAATAATATGTTTACCAGGTTTTCATTGAGCTCTGGCTCAGAGATATCATAAATATGTTTAATAAATGAATTATTTCTTTTGGGGTTATTTTAAACTTCAATGGATTTAGGGCTTCAAGTGGTTACATGTATGAATTACACAGTGGTGAAGCCTAGGCTTTCAGTGTACCCATCACCCAAATAGTGTACATTATGCCCGATGTGTAATTTTTCATCCCTCGCTCTCTTCCCACTGTACCTTTCTGGGTCTCCAATATCCATCATACCACTTTGTATGCCCCTGTGTACCCATAGCTTAGCTCCCACTTGTAAGTGAGAACATGCAGTATTTGAATCTCCATTCCTGAGTCACTTCACTTAGGATAATGGTCTTCAGTTTCATTCAAGTTACTGTGAAAAGACATATTTTTGTTCTTCTTTATGGCTGAGTAGTATTTCATGGTAAATATACACCACATTTTCTTTATCTACTCATTGGTTGGTGGGCACTTAAGTTAGTTTCATATCTTTGCAATTGTGAATTGTGCTGCAATAAACATATGAGTCCATATGTCTTTTTTTATAATGACTTCTTTTCCTTTGCGTAGATACCGAGTAGTAGGATTGCTGGATTGAATTGTAAGTCAACTTTTATTTTGTTGAGAAATCTCCATACTGTTTTCCATAGATGTTGTCCTAGTTTACATTCCCACCAACAGTGTGTAAGGGTACCCTTTTCAC
>NW_012148352.1:922425-922712 GCF_000956105.1 Propithecus coquereli
TTGGAGATGCCTCCATGTGATGGCTAAATTGTCTTTCCTGGCACGCACGGGTAGGGAGGGGGAAGGAGAAAATGGAGCAGTATGGCGTCTGCCGCTAGGCTCGGGTCTGCACCCGGGGAGGTGCCCCGAAGGGGCTGGGAGCCCGGAGTTGAGTCCACAAGAGGCCATTGCTCACTGGCGGCAGCCGTCTCTAGGCTGGTGTTGGCACGTCCCTACAGCCGCTCAGGAGCCCACCAGCAGTCGGAGATGCAAAGGAGGAGGAAGTTAACCGCTCCACCTACCCTTGT
>NW_012148352.1:935787-937265 GCF_000956105.1 Propithecus coquereli
ATTTTCATGAAGGTATCAAAAGTATAGAAAATGTGACAAGCAGGTAAAACTGAAGTTGATATTTTGAGACTACATAGACAAAAGAGATTAAATTAAAAATGAAAAATCAGAAGGACAAGTTCTGTGTAAAGAAGCTAATGAATTGCTTAAATTTTATGTGGACAGTTAGTAAAATTTTATGTTATTGGTAGTCATGGTACTTTGGCATGATGTTATTTATCAACTCTGAGGACACTACATATCCAGATCATGTCCAGAAACAAAAACTACTCCATGGATAATCTATACAGCAAAATTCCAGGCACAAAAATATTTGGGTAAGAGCTTTAGATCAAACACCACCATAGAACGTTTACCCTTGAGGCCTGGCCTGATAGGCAGGTCTAAGGTCTAACATCATATTATCTTTCTAAAGATTTTGGAGATGCCACCTCTTTCTTCCTTCCACCTGTTGCTATGCCTTTTTATTACCTAATCCTGTGGGAGCATAAAAAGAGAATTTTATGATATAGTTAGTCTAAGGCAATGGTTCTCAACCAGGGGCAATTTTGACCCCAAAGAGATATTCGACAATACCTGGAGGCACTTTTGATTGTCACAACTGATATGAAGCTGGTAGATACCAAAAATGCTGCTATTAAATATTTTACAATGAACAGGACAATTCCCCAGTCCCAATAACAAGGAAGTATCTGATCCAAAATGCCAGTAGTGCCAAGGTTGAGAAATTTTGTTTGAAGGTAAATGTCAGAATATAGCTAGTTATGTAAATTACATAGTACATAATAGCTATTATTAATAATATATACCTATAAATAATAAGATAAATAATATTTCTCATCCTCTGCATAGAGCATGTAGCTGCTTGTCTTACCTAAGTGGTTTGAATCAAACTAGTTAAGACACTTACACCATGAAGTCATGGCTTCACAGGTAATGTCACTACACCTACACCTGCTTACTCGTTAACTTGTCTTCCTGCCGATGCCTTCTTTTGAAAATAAAACAAAAATCTAGTTTTGGTTTTAGTTCCCTGCCAACAACATGACCTTGATTAAACTAGTGGCTTTAGCTTTTCTTCTCTTCAAAATAAGACTGAATGTTTCTATGCAGTAGAGAATGAATCACCTTAGGAATTAGTCATCAAAAAAATACATATTATAAGCTCTTTAAAGAGTAGTGTTAAATATATAGCAGCTTGCAGTACCACCCACCTTGTTGTTAGTATAGATAGAAAGAAGTTTAAAAAGCACAGGACAATAAATACCACCTGCTTTTAAAGTGCAAGGCTTCTGACATTTGCACTTCTATTTGTATTTAAACTCAGATATTCACATTGAAGTATGCTGGTATTTTCAAACACATTGATTTTTAATATACTGTATCAATTGCAAAAATGTAAAGAAATCATATATTTTCTGTATATTTACAAACACCTAGTAAATAAATATCTGCAAAATTAAATACCAAAATATTAA